>NC_050577.1:299984492-300189438 GCF_011100635.1 Trichosurus vulpecula
AGAGATGCACAAGTTTACAAAAGCCTGGTTGGTGGCGCCCTAAGCTAGGAGAAGTTCTTTGCTCCGAATACAGAGGATGAGATCAGTCATTAGGGCAGGAGTTCTTAACCTGAGGACCACGAACTTGTTTTTTAAAAAGTTGGTAATTATTTTCATGTAATTGGTTTCCTTTCCAAGCTGATGTAAAATTTTATTTTATTAAATTAAAAATATGAATCTGAGGACTCCAAAGGCTTCCCCAGATTGCCAGGAGGGATCCATACCTAAAAAAAAATGTTAAGAGGCTTCTAGGTGGTGCTGCAGATAGAGCCCAGGCCTGGAGTCAGTAAGTCCTCAGTTCAAATCCTGCCTCAGACACTTACTAGCTGTGTGACCCTGGATGAGTCACGCTACCTTTGCTTGCCTCAGTTTCCTCATCTGTAAAATAGAGGGGACAATAATAGCCCCTACTTCCCAGGGCTGTTGAGATAATATATGTAAAGTGCTTGGCAAACCTAAAGGGCTAGATAAATGCCAGTCAGTCAGAGGAATGAACGTGCCGACTTAGAACCGGGGAAGCTGGGTTCAAGACTCTTCTCCTAACCTGTAAAATGGAGTTCTTCCCACTGGCATTCCTAAGAGTGACTGTGAGGAGAGGACGTTGTACAAGCTCCTATTTCTATAACACTCAAAAGTGAACACGACGCCATCTGCACAACAAGCCAATAGCAGTAGAGGTAACGGAGAGGGAGATGGCCTCCAAGTCAGGAAGTCCTGGGTTCAAGTCCTGGGCAGGTATTTAAAGTCTGCGCCAGAGGGAGTACTTAATCTGCATTGGCTTGGGAAGTTTTGAAGATCTAGTCCAGCCGGGACACAGCCCTTAGAGTCAAGAAGACCAGGATTCAGGCCTCACCTTTGACATAAATGGCATCAGAGAAGCGCTCGGTCATCACGGTCACTGCTCACTGGATGCCGTGACCGGACGAGTCAGTGAGAGAGGCTGCAAGGAGTCTCCACACCACGACTTCCTCATGCTGATGCTTACTGTTTCACACAAGTGATTGTGCAAACTTGGGGAAGGTAGAGGAACATGGCGAGAGTCACCTAGTACCCACTGCTTAACTGGTAAACTTGGGTCAATCTGGCCTCAGACACCAGCTGTGTGACTCTGAGCAAGGCATGTAGCCTCCATTTCCCCATCTGTAAAATGAGCTTGAGAGAAAAATGGTCAACCACTCCAGTATTTCTTTTTTTTTATTATTTAATATTTTATTTTCAACATCGATTTACAAAAGATTTTGAGTTACAAATTATCTCCCCATTTCTACATTCCCCTCACTCCAAGATGGCATATATTCTGATTGCCCCGTTTCCCATCAGCCCTCCCTTCTGTCGCCCCATTCCTCCCCATCCCCTTCTTCTTACTTTCTTGTAGGGCAAGATAGATTTCTATGCCCCATTCCCCATATATCTTATTTCTCAGTTGCATGCAAAAACAACTTTTTTTTTGAGCATCTGCTTTTAAAACTTTGAGTTCCAAATTCTCTCCCCTCTTTCCTTCCAACCCACCCTCCCTAAAAAGGCAAGCAATTCAACATAGGCCACACATGTATCATGTAAAACACTTCCACAATACTCATGTTGTGAAAGACTAACTATATTTCCCTCCATCCTATCCTGTCCCCCTTTATTCAATTTTCTCCCTTGACCCTGTCCGTTTTCAAGTGTTTGCTTTCTATTACCTCCTCCTCCTATATGCCCTCCCTTCTACCATCCCCCCTTTTTATCCCCTCCCCCTACTTTCCTGTGGGGTAAGATACCCAATTGAGTGTGTATGTTATTCCCTCCTCAAGTCAAATCTGATGCGAGCAAGATTCACTCATTCCCCCTCATCTGCCCCCTCTTCACTTCCAACAGAACTGCTTTTTCTTGCCACTTTTATGTGAGATAATTTACCCCATTCTATCTCTCCCTTTCTCCCTCTTTCAATATATTCTTCTCTCACCCCTTAATTTTATTTTTTTAGATATCATCCCTTCATATTCGACTCACCCTGCTCTCTCTCTCTCTCTCTCTCTCTCTCTCTCTCTCTCTCTCTCTCTCTATATATATATATATATATAGATATATGTATGTATGTATGTATGTATATTCCCTTCAACTATCCTAACACTGAGAAAGGTCTCATGAATTATACACATCATCTTTCCATGTAGAAATGTAAATAAAACAGTTCAACTTTAGTAAGTCCCTTATGATTTCTCTTTCTTGTTTACCTTTTCATGCTTCTCTTGATTCTTATGTTTGAAAGTCAAATTTTCTATTCAGCTCTGGTCTTTTCATTGAGAAAGCTTGAAAGTCCTTTATTTTATTGAAAATCCATATTTTGCCTTGGAGTATGATACTCAGTTTTGCTGGGTTGGTGATTCTTGGTTTTAATCCTAGCTCCTTTGACCTCCAGAATATCATATTCCAAGCCCTTCAATCCCTTAATATAGAAGCTGCTAGATCTTGTGTTATCCTGATTGTGTTTCCACAATACTCAAATTGTTTCTTCCTGGCTGCTTGTAGTATTTTCTCCTTGACCCGGGAACTCTGGAATTTGGCTACAATATTCCTAGGAGTTTTCTTTTGGGGTTCTTTTTTCAAGGGATGATCGGTAGATTCTTTAAATTTCTATTTTACCCTCTGGTTCTAGAATATCAGGGCAGTTTTCTATAATAACTTCTTGAAAGATGATGTCTAGGCTCTTTTTTGATCATGGCTTTCAGGTAGTCCAATAATTTTTAAATTATCCCTCCTGAATCTATTTTCCAGGTGAGTGGTTTTTCCAGTGAGATATTTCACATTGTCTTCCATTTTTTCATTCCTTTGGTTCTGCTTTACAGTATCTTGATTTCTCATAAAGTCTAATTAGCTTTCACTTGCTCCAATCTAATTTTTAAGGTGGTATTCTCTTCAGTGGTCTTTTGGATCTCCTTTTCCATTTGGCTAATTCTGCCTTTCAAGGCATTCTTCTCCTCATTGGCTTTTTAGAGCTCTTTTGCCATTTGGGTTAGTCTATTTCTTAAGGGGTTATTTTCTTCAGTATTTTTTGGGGTCTCCTTTAGCAAGTCATTGACTTGTTTTTCATGGTTTTCTTGCATCACTCTCATTTCTCTTCCCAATTTTTCCTCTTCTTCTCTTACTTGCTTTTCCAAATCCTTTTTGAGCTCTTCCGTGGCCTGAAGCCAATTCATATTTTTCTTGGAGGCTTTTGATGTAGGCTCTTTGACTTTGTTGACTTATTCTGGCTGTATGTTTTGATCTTCTTTGTCACCAAAAAAAGATTCTAGAGTCTGAGTCTGAGTCTGCGTCCTTTCTTGCTGCCTGGCCATGTTCCCAGCCAACTACTTGACCTTTGAGCTTTTTGTCTGGGTATGACTGCTTGTAGAGTAGAGAGTGCTTTGTCCCAAGTGTTAGGGGCTGTGCTGCTATTTTCAGAGCTACTTCCACACAGCAAGCTCTGCCACAGCAGCACTCCTCCTCCTGCAAGAACCGCCAACCAAGATTGCAACCGAGATCCAAGCAGGAGAACCCTGCCTCTGCACCAGCAAATCACTCCCTGCACTCCTGCTCTGATCTGCCGCTTGATTCCTCCCACCCTGTGACCCAGGGACTCGGGAAGCAGCCACAGGAGCTTCCTGCTGCTGCCACTGCCATGCCACCTCCGCCACCCCCAGGGCTGGGGCCAGACCTCTCTTACCCCTATATAGCAGTTTTCCCACTAACCTGTTCTGTGGCTTTTGGAGTTTGTAGGTTGAGAAGTCTGGTAACTTCCACAGCTCAATGATTCATGGCCCTCAGGCCTGCTCCAGCCCACTCCTGGTCTGGTCTGTGCTGGCGTGACCCAGTCTGGGCTGCACTTCGCTGCCAGCACTGTTCGATAGACCCTTCCCAGTGACTATCCAGGCTCTCCTGGGCTAGAGACCTGCTTCCCTCTGCTATTTCATGGGTTCCGCAGCTCTAGAATTTGTTCAGAGCCATTTTTTTGCAGATGTTTGGAGTGATTTGGGGCACAGCTTAAGGAAGTCCCTGCTTTCCAGCCGCCATCTTGGCTATGCCCCCCCCCAACTCCAGTATTTCTGCCAAGAAAACCCCCAATGGGTCACCGAGAGGCGGACACAACTTAACAACAATATAATCCTTTGTCTTTTAAAGCCCTCCATAACCTGACCCCTCCTACCTTAGTCTTACACTTTGTACAGTCTGTGTTCCAGCAAAACCATCTTTTTGGCTGTGGCTGGCTCGCACACTCCATCTCTTGCCTCTGGGTCTTTTCTCTGGCTTTCCTCAGGCTTGGAATGCTCTCCTTCCTCTCTCTGACTTTCCTCAAGAATCAGCTCAAATCCCACTTTCCCATGAGGCTTTCCCTAGTCTTTCCCCCTCCCACCCCCGTTAGTGGGCTTCCTCCTCTGAGTTCACCTTCCATTTATGCTGTAGATTACCTAGGTCTTTCTTTGGGGGTGTCTTTTTCTTTTTTTGTTGGTTGTCACCCCCATTAGAATTTGAACAGATTTTTGGGGGGTCTCTCTTTGTATCTCTAGCACTTAGCACAGTACCTGGCACAGAGTAAACATTTAATCAACGCTTGTTGAGTGACTAATACCTGTGACTTTCCAGATTAAAACAGTAACCTTTGGCCCCTGGCCATTAGAATATAATCGACCTCAGTATCAAATGAGGTATTATGTGATACAGCATCTCTCACTGAGTGGATATAAAAGGTCTATTAAAGATTAAGATTAAAAGATAAAATGTAAACTGCATGAGGGCAGGGGTTCCTTCTGTTTTGTATATACATCTTTAACACTAAATACACGCTTTTCATTTATTCATTTTGTGGATATTGTGGAAGAGCTTGCTCCACAGCTTCTGACCTAAATGTCTTCCCTTCTGTCCACTCCTATGATCTTCCCTGAGTTAAACATCATCAACTAAAGTCCTGGATTATTTTAACAGCTGCTGGTGGGTCTGCCTGATAACAAGTCTCTCCCCACTTCAATTTATCCTCCATTTAGCCACTAAAATGATTTTCCTAAAGTCCAACCATGTCAACTCCTCTCCACACCCCCCCACTTCCTCCCACCAAATAAACTTCAGGGACTTCTCATCCTCTCCATGATCAAATACAAAATCCTTTGTTTGGCATCCAAAGCCCTTCATAACTGAGTGGAATACTGAAATAGTGAAGCCCACCTCCCCCAGCATGGGAAAAGACCTTGTCTCTCCTACCATCCATCCCCCCCACCCTGCACCCCTCCTATATTTAGAAACTGCTCTGCTGAGAAAGTAGAGATAAGACATTACATCAGTAGACAGACAACTGCAAGGTCCTGTTTTATCTAGCTTTTACTGCCTTTTCCCTGGTCTCACGCCTGTCTTTTTGTTCTTTGTCTCTGTTGCTGGGGAAAGATTTAGAACGTGAGCTCCGAATCCAATCAATGGGAAGAGGAGCCAGTAGGGGTGGGGGAACTCTGCGTTAGGGTCTATGTAACTTGCTTTGAGCTGTATGGGGGGGGGACCCCCCACACACGCTAGCATCATCTCGGGGCATGCTGCAGTGTGTCCTTTCTCATGAGAAAGTAATAAACTCCTTTCCGCCTTTTCTCTCTATATTTTTAACGTGAGTAGTGGTCTCTGACCACACATACTCCTCCGTCCAGTGACACTGGCCTCCTGGCTGTTCCTCAAACAAGACCCCCCATCTCTGGAATGCTCTCCTCCTCTGCCTCTGGCTTTTTCCAAGTGCCAGCTAACATTCCCCCTCCTATAAGAAGCCTTTCCCCACCCCCATTACCGCTAATGCCTTGGCTGTGTTGTCATCTCCAGCTCATCCTGTCTACACCCTCTTGCTAGTTTGGGGCATCCCCACCTCCTATTAGACTGGTGGAGGGAAGGGGCTCTTTCCCCTCCTTTTGTACCCACAGCACAGTGCCTGGCACCCAGTAGGCGCCTAATGAATGTTTGTCGATTGACAGAAAATTTAGTTCTCAGCACTAAAGCGCTCCACGGACCCAGCAGCCGGACCCTCCTCTAGGGGTGCTCTCTCCCCTTGGAACGGGAGCCCCTGGGGGTGGGGCATCCTGGCCCTTGGATTTGGATCCCTCCAGCTTAGCGCACTAAGAGCTTAATAATTGCTTTTCATTCACTGAGACCGTGCACGGGTTGAACCGGCAGGCCTTCAAAGCTCCCTCCAAGCCTGTGATTCTGATCAGATGCGCTCCGAGGGGCTGCGGCTCACGGACGCCTAAGGAATGCTTGGTGACACCGCACGTGGCTCACTAGGCCAGTCTCCACGACGTTCTGGACCGCGCAGGCGCACTTCTCAGAGCCTCGTGTTGGCCCGCTCTCGGCTGTGTGCGCGTGCGCAGAGCCTGCGCGCCTTGCGCTTGAGGAGGTGCTCGAAGTGAGGCGAGGATGGAGGTGAACCCGGAGCTCAGAGGGGACGAGGAGGCAACGGGAGCGGCGCTGCTGCTCTACCAGCGGGCCCATTTCCGGCACGACCCGCGCTGGCTGCTGCCCCGGCCGCCGCACCTCTGCCTGGCCTGCGCCCTGGAGCTGCTGCAGGCCACGAGCGGCGTCTCGGTGCGGTTCTCCATTGCGCCTGCGCTTTCCGAGCCTCCCCAAAGCCTCTCCCTGCTGGCTTTCGCTGCGCCTGCGCTCCCCTCCCCCACCGTTCTCACCGTCGCTTTCCTCTTCTGGAGCTTCCCTACCCACTGCGCCTGCGCCTCTGCCCAAAGCCTCTCCCTCCCTTCGCCCTGCTTTCTCTTCTCTTCTAATGCCCAGTACTGAGGTTTCATCAGCGCTGGCGGTCTATTGATCTTCCTATCGATCTAAGTGTTATTTGTGTTTCATGCACACACATGTACATAAATACATATACACACACAGTTATATTTTTTGAGCCTCATAAGCCTATGAGTAAAAAAAAAAACACAAGTATGGTAGTATCCCCATCTTACAGATGGGGAAACTGAGGCACGCAAAGGTTGACTCGCTCAGGGACGCACAGTAAGTGACTGAGGTGGAATTTGAATCCAGTTCTTCCTGTTTCCAACCCACATAGGCCTCCTCGATAAACCTGGAGCCGCCTTGGATGAGCCCACTGACACCCTTCCTCTTCTCCTGCCCCCTGCCTTTTCTGGCTCCCTACCGGCCCCGCAGTGTAGCGCTCCTCTGGAGTCTCACGAAATCCATTTAGCCACTTTTCAGAAGCAATCCCACAGTACCAACCTCCGGGAACCTTGTGGCTCCCACTCCAGTTAAGCCCCCTTTTCCCCCTTGCCTTTAGCCTCATTCCAAGTACCCCCAGTCCAGCCCCTGCCTAGTACCCGGTCTTGTCAGGCTCAGCTGTTCCTGGAGTTCCTACTTTTCTCTTTCTGTAGACATTCACTGAATGGGCAGGCATCTATTAAGTGCCTACCATGTGCCAGACACTGTACTGGGCACCCAGGCTACACTGTCAGCACTCTGTTCTGCTGTGTGTGGTGTGCCAGGTGAGACAGATTCCTTACCCAGTCCTTCCCTTAGTAACTAATTCACCTGACCAGTAAGCCTTCTCCTGTCCTTAGGTTTGTTTCCCCCCTCCCCCCCCCAGCCCCTGAGCATCCATTCCCTAGGCCATTTAAGCCCCTCCTCAGTGTCTAGCCTTCTGTCAACCCCTGGCACCCAGCTCTCAGTGTCTGCTTCCATTCAGACCCTGTTCTTCCTTCAATACTCGGTCAAACCTTTGGCCTCTTTTCCCTTTCCGAGTCCCCCCTCCGCCCACACCCCCGGCAAAGTCTGGTCTCATAATAATTTTCATTGTAGAGATGAAATAGGTGAGTGAATGACTGTAAGGGGAAGAGAGTTAATAAGAAGGCCAGAGGAAAAAGGAGTAGCTTGAGCTTCTCTGATGTAATGCCCAGACTATTCCCATTTCAGCAGCCAGTGGATTCCTGTTTTGGTTGACTGTTGTGGTTCAATTGTGTCTGACTCTCCATGACTCCATTTGGAGTTTTCTGGGCAAAGATACTGGAGTGGTTTGCCATTTCCTTCTCCAGCCCATCTTACAGATGAGGAAACTGAGGCAGAGTTAAGTGACTTGTCTGGGGTCACTCAACTAGTGCCTGGGGCTGGATTGGAGCTCAGGCCTTCCTGACTCTAGGCTTGGCTGCTCTGGTACAGGTTGCCTGTACCTGTGAGCTTGTGAAGTCATCTGGGTTTCTCTCTGTCTCCTGGAGGCTTTTACGCGTTTCACCACAAGGTGTTACTGCTGTTCCACTCATTCATTTAGTCAGTTGTCAGTGTTTGCTTCCCGATTGTGTTTACTTTTCTTGGAGGCTTCCATTAGCTCATGGGATTTAGAGCCAGAAAAGATGGCAGAGAAAAACTAGGCAAGGGATTCTTAACTTGGGGTCTGTAGATAGATTTCAATGAATGTGGATGGAAAAGGGTTACATCTCCATATTCCCTAATGGTTAGTTTCCTCTGTAACCTTATGTATTTTATGCATTTAAAAACATGATTGTGAGCAAGGGTCCCTAGACCTTACCAGACTGACTGCCGGAGGGGTCTAGGCCACACAGAAGGGGAAGAATCCCTGACCTGCCCAAGTGCAGTCACTTTCAGAGGAGCAGACAAATGCAGTGGGGTAATATGACTTCCTCAGGTTGCTGTGGGTGGTTAGTGGCAGAGCTGGCAATCTAGACCCAGGCCTTCTGATCCCAGACCCAGTCCGTTCCTCCATATATTTTCTGTAACATCTCCTTGTCACACTAGTTGTGTAAACTATACCAGTGCAAAATGGGGAACCCTTTAAAATGGTGGCCCTGATCTGTTGAGTTTAATTAGATGGTTTCTTGTATGTAACCCCAACCTCCCTATGAAATAGACCTTAAGTCAACAACTGTGCTAAGTGCTGGGTCTAATCCCATCCCAGGGACATTTGTTGAGCACCTAACATTTGTGAGGCAAGTGTTCACAGATAGGACTGAGAGGCAGTGGGATGAAGTAGACGGAAGGCTGGCCTTGGAGTCAGGAAGCCCTGAGTTCAAGCCCTGCCCCAACACATACCATATGTGTGATCATGGATAAGTCGCTTGGCCTCTCCTCCTTCCGTACGATTCTGTACAATGCATCAGGGCCTTTGCATCAGCGGAGGGAATTTCTGCCTTTGGACTTCCCAGTCCCAGACCCACTGTCCTGGCTCGGTGTACAAAGGCCTGCCCTGCATTAAGTGTTGGTCACAAGGCTGCCTACTCCATGCCATCTCGTGATGTGACTGTGAAATGGGGAGGAGATGAGAAGAGCCATTTCAGATGTGGCCCTTGCTTACTTGGCCATGGAACACTGTTTTCTTTTTCACCCTCAAGCTGGTGCGCAAGAAGCACATGTTGTCCTGCTTCCATGATGCCCTCACGAGGCACACCACGTCGGTCACTCAGCTCTTGGCTCAGAACGAGACAGTCTGCACCCACCTCATAGGCATCCTTTTTGGTGAGCAAGAGCGAGTGTCTCAAGGGGGCCTTCAGAAGCATCTGACCCAGTGGGGTCCCTGGGGAGGCGTGCCTGGAGATCACTGACATCTACTGGATTTGGTGGAAGGAGGAGGGGGGAGGTGCCTAGGGAGAGGGCCCAGAGAAGTCTATGTCGAGAAATGCCTGTGTTTCTGCCACGTGATGACCCCCCTCCTCTGGGGACCTCAAGTTTGGGGATGTCAGCATAGGCACTAGAAAGGCTGACTTTGTGACTCGCAGGGAGTGAATTCCATCCCACCCTACAAAAGTAAAGTTAAGTGTCTGCTCCTAAGTGGCTATTCAGTTCTGCAAGCACTTATGATGCATCTGCTGTGTGTAAGGCCCTCCACTAGGTGCAGGAGCTTCTCTCCTACTGGATGCCGAGTGCACAGCTGTAGGAAAATCTGAAGTAATCTGAGGGGGGAGAGACCGATAACAGTTGGAGGGACCAGGGAAGGTTTCTTTGAGGAGACAGGACCGGAGTGAGCCTTAAAGGGAGAGGCAGAGATGAGGAAGGAGGAGGACAATGCAGTCACAGGGTGTGGCTTGAATCATTGGGCAGGGGCTGGAGGGGGGTCCAGGAAATAGCCAGCACTACTTGGAGTAAAAGGGAGTCATGTGATAAGGCTGGAGAGGTGTGTGTGGGGGGGCAGAGTGGGGAGAGCTTTAAGTGCCAGACTGAAGAGCGGTGTGGCCAGGCCTGCACCTTTAGGAAGAGTATTTTGACAGTTCTGTGGGAGATGGATTGGGGAAGGGAAAGATTGGAAGCAGGGAGACCAATGAGCCTCAGCAAGAAGGCAGAGGGTGTGTGGATGGAGAGGAAGGCAGATGAGAGCAGCCTGGTGGGGGCAGGATTGTTTTTAGCTCTGGACAATGTCTTATTTATATGTTTTGTTTTTCTACTGCCTTTGTTTCTAAATCTCTCCTTCCATTCCTGTAGCTGTGGAATTAATTAGAACTTCCCATCCTAAGTCTTTCCTTTTCTCACTCCTTCCATCTTCTGTCACTCGCTGAGGCCTGGTTCCCTTTGAAGATACTGTACGCCTGGCCATCCTTTTTGGTCCTGGCTACACCGCCTTCTCTTTCTTTTCAGTTCACTGGCAGGATGCTCCTTGGTCCCCATGGCTGCTTCCAGACTCCTAGAAGTTGCCATTACTTAGTGACTTCTCCTCTTTGAGGTTCATCTTGTCCAAATTTACTCCCCAATCTGGAGCCTAGTGACCATCATCTACAGACCTCCAGGACGTTCTTTCTTCTTCCTCAGCAAAGTTAGTGCCTGCCCCCCAGTTTTCCATCCCTGCCCTCAGACTGTGGACTTCATCGTACATTTGAACATTCCCTTAAATGTGCTAACTTCCCCGTTCCTCTGTCTGTTCAGCTCCTATGAGCTGCGCTTCCTTTCTACTTCAGTTACACACAAGGATGGTCATAGCCTTGACTTTGCCCTCACCCCCAGTGTGCCACTTCCATTTTCATGAGCTCTGAGATTCCTTTGTAATAATTACTTTTTATCATTCTGTCTCTCCCTGTGCCTTATGACCCCAAACGCTGTTATTCATCCTCATGACCTCTGATACCTTCACACCCCCGTACTTTCCCAGGCAGCTGCCCTCCTCTGGCTACACTGTCTTCCTTCCCAATCTCAACCCGTTGGTGAACCATTTCAACTCCACACTATCCTCTGATCTTCAATCCCTTGCCCCCCTTTTTTGGCTTCCCCCCCTCTTATAACACATATGCATGGTTAGGAAAAACAGATTCTCACGTTGTTCATACCCAAAAATGTGTGTCTTCTTCTGCATCTCTAAGCCATCGCTTCTGTCTGGGGGTGAGTAACGTAGACCGTCGGTCCTCTGGAATCGGGGTTGGTCATTGAATCATCCGAGATCTTGAGTCTTTCAGAGTTGTTAGCTTATGTAGCGTTGTTATTGTGGGAGCTGTTCTTCTGGCTCTGCCTAAGTCACTCTGTATTGGCTCATATGAGTCTCACCAGTTTCCCCGACTCATCCCTTTCATCATCCTTAAGCTTGCCCCCTTGTCAGAGGCCTGCCTCCCCAAAGCTCAGTCCTCGATTAGTCTGTCACCTGCCTCCTTTCCTCACCTACAGCAGAGCAGAGCTGGAGGGAGTCGTGAAACCTCTGAATCCATGTTAGCTGATCTCACCTGGGCTCCTCTGGCAGCAAGAAAATCTTACACCACCTGAGTGTCTGTTCCACAGTGGCGATCCCAGACTTCCTCTCAGCTCTCATCTTCCCAGAGCCTCTTTACTCCCAGCTTGTCAGCCCAGGACCTTGCCTTATACTTCACCAAAAGGACTAAGACAGTTTGCTGAGAATGTCCCCTTCTGTTCCTATCTTACATCTCCCCCACTGCATCCACCAGTCTTTGATAGAGAGCTCACCCTTCTCCTTGCCAAGGCCAGCCCCTCTACAAGTACTCTTGAACCCGTCTCCCCCAACAGACTGCCCCACTATCACCCCCACTCTTTAATACTCCGTTCTCCTGTACTTACTGGTTATTCCCTGTTACCTATAGACATGCCCCGTCTCTCCCATTCCTGAAAACCCTCGCTAGACCCCACCCCCTCCACTAACTGCCACCCTCTCCTCCCTCGTCAGCTAAACTCCTTGAAAAGGCTGCTTAATTTGGCTCCTGACTTTACCCTTCAATGATCTGCTCTCTCCAGATTTACCAATGATTTCTTAATTGCCAAACCTCACCTTATTTTCCTGATCCTAGTCCTTGGTGCCATCTGGGCCCCATTTAACATTGTTTATGTCCCTTTCCTCCCAGGTCCGTTTTACATCCCTTTTTTTCTTTGGCCTGGTGCCTTGGCTGTCTCTGGCCTGGAACTTCCCTCAGAGTCTGGGCTTGGTCGCCTTGGAATGTCCATCTTTGCCTCCAGCCTCCTCACCACAGGCCATCCCTCTGCCAGGTCAGCCCCCAGCTCTTGCAGGCAAGTTCCTCCCGGAGGCTTCCCTTTGGGGGCACCCCCCAGGTCTGTTTCTGACCTTCCCAGCTTTGATGCTGCCCACCGTGGGTCCCTTCCTCTCCCTTCAGCTCCCTTTTGTGTGTTGGCTGTAAGCCCCTTGAGGACAAGGGCTGTCATTCTTTTGGCAGGTGTTTCTGGCCCGGTGCTCAGCCCCTTGCCTGAGCCATTCTAGAAATGCTTTTTGCCATCTACCTTGTCTCCTGAATACTCTCCTCTCTGCGTTTTGTGCCTCAGCTTACTCTTGGCTCTCCTCCTACTGCCTGCGGCTCCTTTGCTGGATCATCATCCCACTATGCCCCCTAACCTTGGAGGGCCCAAGGGTTGCTCTCTCATCCGCTGCCATGGATCCAGCTGTCATCTCCATGCGGGGGAGGACTCCCAGGACTGTATTTCCAGCCCTCACCTCTGTCCTTAGTTCTGGGTCGGGGTCACCACAGGCCTCTTGCACATCAGACTCAGCATATCCAAAACAGAAGCCATTATCTTTCCCTCCCGACTTCCCCGGCATCGTGGAAGGCACTGTCCTCTTCCTAATCACCAGGCTCCTCAGCATCACCTCCTCACTCTCCTGCACCCCATGCATTGCTGAGGTGCCAGATCTGGTCGTTTCCATGTTCACCTCCCTTTTGCACATCCCCTTCTCCCCATTTACCTGACCACCGCCCTGCACTGCCTCTTGTCTGAGCTACCTTGGTGGCTCCTGGGGTTAGTCTTTCCACCTCAAGTCTCTCCCTGCCCAGTCCCTCTGCTCTGTTGCTGAAGTGACTTTTGTAAAGCACAGAGCCAGCCCCGTCATATCCCTCTGCTCAGTAAATTCTAGTGATTCCCTCTAAGGACTGGATCTGGGATCTTATTGACATAGGGAGCTCCCTAGTGAGGAAACTTCCTCCACCAATGCAGGCTGGCACCCCTCTGCACCTTATAGTCTTAGCAGTACCAGGAGTCCTGAGAAGTCGAGTGACTTGACTAGAGTAACACAGCCAGGCTGGGTCTGAGGGGGAACTTGAACCTCTGAGGTCTTCCTGGTCCCAAAGCCAGCTTTCTATGTCTTTGTGATGCTCCTTCTTCCTATCGGTCTTATGCTTGGCATAAAGTTCTTCATGGCCTGGTCCCTTCTGATTTTTCCGTCTCCTAAATTGAATCCTTTCTGCTGACGAGGGGGTGGTGGTTTCACCAACAGAAATAGGGAACTTTGGAGAAAGAAGGGGGGGAGATGATGGATCATGTTCTGGACATGCTGAGCTTAGGATTATAGATTTCAATCACAAAAGACCTTGGAGGCCGTCGAGAGCAACCCAAGCATTTTAGGGATGAATAAACTAGGGTCGACAGGGGGTTGCCCACATTGCCCACAGTTGCACTGCTGGGGAGCCATCTTTTTCTGACCTGTTTGGCCCTTTCCTGTTTATTATCAGCAGAGCTGGGAGGGGTCTTAGTGGTAGTGAATAGACCAGTCCTCTATGTCTACCTCCGTTACTCCCCCTTCCCGAGAATAAGTACTTTTTTGTCAGGATGGGGATGAATTAAAAGGGTCTGAGATACTGAATAAGGAGCATGAAAGTGCTCTGTGTGAGCCTCCAGGCGAAAAAGTTCTGAGAAGAGAAAAGGTTTGGGTCCCTATTGTGGAAGCTTTGCTGAGGGTGTAGTCAGTTTTTCTCTTCGCAATGTATCCTTGTGGCTTGTTCTGTTCTCTTCCCAGGGCTCCTGCGCAGCATAGACGATGGCCCAGTGCTGGAACTCTCCATCCAAGGTGAGGCAGCACTTTCCCTCTTGCGGGTCTGTCTATATCAAAGCTGTCAAGAACCAGGATGGAACAAAGGCAGGGCACTAAAGCCTGTGCTTGTGCTCTGCTGAGAGGACAGTCCACTGGGCCTCCACAATGGTTCTTTACTGTTATTTCACACAAATTTTAGTTTTTATTGACATCCTTTGTCTTAACATCACCTTCATTTCCACTGTGTCCTACCCCCCAACAAACCAGCTTTCATATCAAGTAATAAGAAAAGAAAGAAAGGAAAGATTGTTGAGCAAAGCTGACCATTAGAGCCACTGAGTCGGACAGTGTCTGCAGTAACCTACACCCATACCCTACCACTTCTGCGAAGAAGGAAGGGAGGTGCATTTTTTCGCCTCTTCCTCAGGGCCAAGCTGGATCATCATACAGGGTTCCATTTAGGGTTTTTGTGGTTGTCAGTGCTCTTTGCATTTACGTTTTTGTGGCCCTTGTGTGTATCGTTTTCCTCTGTTTACTTTGCATCGGTTCGTATAAAAGTTTCCTTGTGCTTCTCTGTTTCACCTTCATTTAAGCCAGCCTAGTTCTGTGTTTTTTAGCCCACCCTGGATACTTGAATTAGAAGGGGCAGAGAGGGGATGCTATGGGCAGGCACTGTGGCAGCATTGAGAAGGGACAGCTGATAGTCAGAAAGCCAGGAAGAGACAGGAAAAGTATCAGAAGAATTTGGAACATCTGGGATCATGAAGGCCAGAGTAGGTGATGAGGGTCTCACTGGATTATGATGATCCTGTCATTGAGAAAAAGTGTGGCCGAGGGCTCCCTGGACCGAGGCAGGAGGAATGGGCTGGTCTGCTCCCCCACTGAGTTTTTGGGTGGAAGGCCACATGGCCCAGTGAAGCAAACCCTGGATTTAGATGTGAGAGTCCTGGGTTTCAATCCTGCTGCTGCTCCTTACTACTTGTGTTACCAAGGGCAGCCCTTGCACTTCCGATTCCCTGCCTGCCACGTGGGGTGGGGCCCAGCTTGGACTAAAGTCATAATTTGTCTAGAAGTAGAGAAGTTGGTCCTGTCTCCTACTGGAGGACTGGGGCAGAGCTGAGCGCTCTCTCTGATGGTGTGTCCTGTCACCTCGCCCTTCTTAGACCTCATCCAGTGCTTTCTCATTCACCACATTGGTCTGTTTGGATTTTCACTATACTTCTCCCCAATCTGTCCCCCTGTCCCAGATTAGAGGACAAGTTCCTTGAGAGAAAAGACCATGTCCCATGATCTATCTTGGTTTCTCCTGCAGTGAGTGTGTCAGGTGTTGGGTTAATTTAATTCTTTCCTTTTAGTCCTCATTCAGCTTATGGTACAACTGAAGCTGGGGCCCTTTGTCCACCGCTTGCTAGAAGAGTGCCAGAAAGAGGTCAGTGATGTGCATGTTTCCTCCTCACTTCAAGCAGCTGCTGAAAATCTGCTTCTAGATGATAGATACCACTCAGCCTTTATCTCCTGCTGTCACCTGCTGGCATCCTTCCCTTTCTTTCAGGCAGAAAGCCTGCCTTGATCTGCTTACCTGGGATCGGGCCCTTCCTGGCCTTTTCCGCAGCCTTCTCACCTTCTGATTCGTGCTGTCATTCTTGGGGCTCCCATCTGCCCCAACCGGGTATTTGAGCCCTTTCATATCTTATCAGTCTTGGTGTGCCTAGGACCTGGCCCCTTGCCCTTCTCTTAGCAGATGCCTAATAAGTGCTGGTTGAATTGAATGTGGCTATACTGTCAGTTCATGGTTTTATCCCGTGTTTTTGTTCTGTTACCTGCATGGGCCCTGGACAGTTTTCTGTGTTAGTATTATTTATATTAGATACTCAGCTGCTGGAAGACAGGCTGTGTGTGTGTGTGTGTGTGTGTGTGTGTGTGTGTGTGTGAGAGAGAGAGAGAGAGAGAGAGAGAGAGAGAGTTGTCCTTACTCAGTTCAGTTAGGAATGTAATAAATGCTTTTGATGAAATGGTGGGTGAGCTTCCTGGCCTTACAAGGTGACCCAGGCAGGCCTCTATGGTCTTATCATTTTCCAGCTTCCAGCTCACTGGGGCTTCAGAGCTGTGCATCTCACCTCGCTTCTGTTTGCTTTCTCAGCAAACTCTGGTGTGGCCTGTGGCCAGCGTAATGCCTGGGCAGGGCATGACCTGGCACCTTGGCACGTTTCCTCCTTTGCAATGGGCCTCACTACTGGGATGGTTTATCTTCCTCAATACCAATTTCCTTCTCTGTAAAGTACACCAAAGAGGCCTTGCCCACCCTCTGTGCCTCGAAGGGTTGTTGTGAGAAAAGTGCTTTTTCAGCCTTAAAGTATTAAAGAAATGAGAGCTTTTGCTATTCCTTCACAGCTTTGTAACATGCCCAGCATGAGGGGCAGCCTGGCCACAGTGACCCTCCTGGGCAAAATGGCGGATGCCATCCCTTCTCTTGCTGAGATCCTCGTGATAGACCATGGTGAGTGCTGCTTCTTCAGCCCTTCTCCCTGCTGTTGAGGCAGCTTCTGCTTCTCCATTCCCTGCTGTTCCCACAGGACTCAGTATGTGCCTCTCCTCTGAACCTCAGTTACTTTATCTCTAGCATGGGGTTATAAATCTAAATCTACTCACTTTATAGGAAAATATTTTGTGAACCTTAAAATGCATTAGAAGTGAGGACTTCTGTTTTCACCATTTTAATTTGATTCCTATTCATATGGTTTTTGACAGGTGGTTTTACACTTTTTCACATGCCCTTTTTTAGACTCCCTGAGGCAGTGGGGGTAAAGTGGGAAGAATACTGACCAGACTGGGAGTCAGAAAGCCCCCCGCCACCGCTGATGCTTCCTGGCTCAGGCAAATCATGGGCAAGTCACTGACTTTTAGCCTCATTCTCCTCCTCTCTGGGAATCCGGGGGTTGGAGTAGGTTCAGGTGCCTCCTCTCTCTGAAGCCCGTCCTTCCTCATCCAGAACCTAGGCCTTCTGACTCCCACCCACCACCTTTCCTTCTGAGATTTTAGAATGTCAGTAATTTCCTCATCTCTAAAGTGGGAATCATAACATTCATGCTGCCTCCTTGGCAGGGCTGCTGTGAGGATCACCCTGGGGGAATGTTAGATAAGAGCATGATGACGTTCTTTGGGGTTCTGGATGGCGATGACTCCTGCCCACATCCATGGCTCCTTTGGCTGTTTCCCTGGGCAGGTAGCCTCGTGGAGCAGCAGTTGAGGGGCCTGATGTACCCCAATGAGGCACTGAAGGCCGCAGTTTGCTATCTATATGGAAAGCTGTATTCCTCTCCCACTGTGGCAGAGAAACTGTCAGGCCATTTCAGGGAGAAGCTGTGTCCCCTTTTCCTGACGACGCTGGACAACGCCCAGTCAAAGGAGCTGCAGATTAACTGCATAGGTGAGGCATGTTTTGAGAGGAAAAAGCAGAGGATGCCAGAGAGCTTCTTGTTTTAGGACTTCTGCTGTCAGCTACATGCAAGACTTTGTGGGGCAGATTAACTGAGCCCCAGAGAAGGCTTCCTTGGGTGCCATGAAGGTGTCTCATCTCAGATTGGCCCTTGGAGGCAGTGGCAGAGGAGATAAGCTCTTCGAGGTCCTTTCAAGGTAGAAAGGCTTCCTTACAGGTCCAGGGTCTGTTGTTGGGGGCCAGTTTTGCTTAGTCAGGAGAGGCTCACCCCAAGACTGGTTGTCAGAAGCTACCAAAGAAAGACCTCTTAAAGTTGAGGTGACCTCTGTTCGTGGTGGGGATGACCACATTAATGAAATCAGGGATTTTCTGAAGCCTTGACATAAAAGAGGAGGCACCCAAAGAAAGAGAAGGAAGAGTCTGGAGTACCCCCTTTCCAATTGGACTTGCCCTAGCAATCAGACATTAGCTCCATTGGTGTGACGTGTGACATGGTGACACCTACTTCTGTACCTTGAACATAGTAGGTACTTTGTTGAATTAAATTGAGAACGAGTAGACCGCTTGGAGGTTTATTCCTATACTGGAGGCCCAGGGGGACCCATTCACCCATTTCTTCCTTCAGAAATTTATGGAGTGTCTGCTCTGTGCAAAGGAAGCACTGTCCCGAGTGCTCTAGAGTGCAAAGCCAGACAAAGCTTTCCTGGAGGGGGTGATTCTGGGGGTGTTGATAGCCAGCCTCTGTGCTTGTCCTCTCAAGTTGACATTTAAGGAGGTTTCCTCTTCCTCTTTATTTTCACAGGTTTACTGAGAGAGCTACTGAAATATGACCGCTTTGTATCAGTTATAATGAGTAAATCAGGGACGGCGGGGATTTCTGAAAATGCTGAGGTGCTACAAGAAGAAAACACTCTGCCCTTAGTGCTTAAAAAGGTAATTCCTGCACAGGGCTCTGGGTTTCCTGATCAAAAACTATCTCCTGCTGTCACTGTCACACAGCTACTTACTGTATTTGTTTACTAGTTATGCTTATGGTGGAGTTCTCTCTGAGCATTCTCCTTTTCCATGCAGAAATATTGGGGAACGGAGGATAGTACCACCCAGACACTTTAGGATCTGTCCAGGCTTGCAGTTTCTGGGCCCACATTCTGGAATTGCTAGTGGAGATTGGCATTAGGCACAAATAGGGAATGGTTACCTTTGCCTGGATATAGAACCCACTCTACCCACATACTTTCAGTTTAAGATTATTTAGCTTGCTCATGCGAAAGGATTTTTATTTATTGCACTAAAATTACCCGTCTTATCTTCTGTGGTGACTTCTTTTTTATAGAATTTTATTTTTTCCTATTATATGTCAAGACAATTTTTTAGCATTCAATTTTACAAGATTTTGAGTTCCAAATTTTTCTAGCTCTTGTCTTCCCTCCCCTCTTCCTAAAATGGTAGGCAATTTGATATAGGTACAATTATGTAAAACACATTTCCATATTAGTCACAGTTGTGAAAGAAGAAACAGACCAAAAGGAAAAACACATAAAAATAATGTGAGAAAAGTATCTTTTGATCTGCATTCCAAGTCCATCAGTTCTTTATCTGGATGTAGAAAGCATTTGCCTTTGAGTCCTTTGTACTTGTCTTGGATCGTTGTATTGCTGAGAAGAGCTAAGTATTGCTGATACTGTGTGCAGTGTTTTTCTGCTTCTGCTCATTTCACTTTGCATCAGTTCATACAAATCGTTCCAGGTTTTTCTGAAATCTTCCTGCTTATCATTTCTTATTGCACAATAGTATTCTATTACATTCATATACCACAGCTTGTTCGGCCATTCCCCAATTGATGGGCATCCCCTCAATTTCCAATATTTTGCTTCCAACAAATAGGGCTGCTATAAATATTTTTGTGCACGGAGGTTCTTTTCTCCTTTTTTATGATCTCTTTGGGATACAGACCTAGCAGTATTGCTGGGTCAAAAGATATGCACAGTTTTATAGCCCTTTGGGTCGAGTTCCATATCAGTTCACAGCTCTACCAACAGTGCATGAGTGTCCCAGTTTTCCCAGATCCTCTCCAGTATTCATCATTTTCCTTTTTTGGTTATGTTAGCCAATCTGATGGGTGTGAGGTGGTACCTCAAAGAGTTGTTTTAATTTGCATTTCTCTAATCAAAAGTGATGTAGAGCACTTCTTCATATGCCTTTAGATTGCTTTGGTTTCTTCGTCTGAAAACTGCCTGTTCATATCTTTTGACCATTTATTAATTGGGAATGCCTTGTATTCTTATAAGTTTGACTCAGTTCTCTATATATTTGAGAAATGAGGCCTTTATCAGAGATACCTGATGTAAAGATTATTTCCCAGCTTTCTGCTTTCCTTCTAATTTTGGTTGCATTGGTTTTGTTTGTGCAAAAGCTTTTTAATTTAATATAATCCAAATGATCTATCTTACATTTCATAATGCTCTCTATTTCCTGTTTGGTCATGAATTCTTACCTTCTCCATAGATCTGACAGGTAGATTATTCCTTGCTCTTCTCACTTGGTTATGATGTCACCCTTTTGTCTAAATCATGTACCCATTTTGACCTTACCTTGTGTGAGATGTTGGCTGCGATGACTTCTGGCCTTGGTTCACTTAAGAACTGAGCTGGAAAGTTGTCTTCTTCTCTTCATCTCTAATTTGTGTATGCTGTGGCCTTTTACATCCATTTGGAGCTTATCGTGGTGTGTGGTGTGTGATATATGTAAATCTGATTTTTGCTAGACTGACTCCCAGTTTCTCCAGAAGTTTTATTGAACAGGCCTGGCATTGCTTTAGAGTCTTTTTAACCTAATTTATTCCATCAAGCTGCACTTCTGTTTTTCTGACCAGTACTGGATAGTTCTGGTGGTTCCCTTGACAGCGCCATTTAACCTGCTCATTCACTGTGAACCCAGCACTGGCCCCATTTGTCCACACCCTGGGACCTGCCCTCTCACACAAGCTTGGCTTAATTTTCTTCTTTCACCTCAGGCTCCCCAGTAACTGCTCCATTTTCTCTTTCTGTCTCTCACTTTCTCATGCTCTGGTTCCCCTTTCTCTCCTTGTCTCTGCTCCTAGGCCCTGTCACAAATTGCTGAGGTATAGACCACCATGCTGAGCCACAATCAGTGCCCCTGCAATACCTGAATGACCTTTTACAACCCTGGGACAGTAATACTTTGGCACAGCTGTTTGAATGCTGCATGTTCCTTGTCAGCTTTTCCTGGGGGTTCTCACCCCACAAGAGCCACTCACAGCCTGGGCCCTGAAGGCCTGGGTTTTCACTAGGTGGAATTGTGGAAGGCAATGCTGGGTTATCCTTCTGCAGGGCAGTGGAAACAAAGGCCTTTGGCATCCTTCACTGCTCTGTCCCTTCTGATGAGATGGAGGCCTGGCAATTGAGTCCTGCCCACCAGGCCCAGCGGCGAACAAGCATGTGCATGTTGGTCAAGCTGCAGCTGGGCATGGTCAAACAGGGCTGTTCCCCAGGGCATGCAGCCTTGGAGGGGTGCTTTTACCCTTCTTTTGGGACTTTGTGGGCCCTGGAGTCCCTGCATTTCAGCAGCACCCATCCCTGGGCTTGTATAGCACTTGCTCTCTGGTAGTCTCGACTTTCTCAAATTGCCACCATCATGGACCACCTGTCTTTATCCCCCAGCCCACGTTGGTGTACACCTGCCAGATTGTTTGCTCTGCAGCCGCCTTCTCTCCTAAATACTTTTAAACCCTGGTAAAAGAACGCCTCCTTACACACACCTCCATGTGCAAGGCCCGTGCTCTAACCTCTGATGGTCTGCCCTCAGAGGGCTTGTGCTGTAAGAAGCAGAGGATGAAAGTGTAGAGATGCCCAAATAAACATCATGTAAGGGAGAGCACAAACACTCACAGGCCTTGCAAGGGAGAGGATCTTCTCTAATAAAGGGATTTGGATTGGCCTCATGGAGGAGGTCAGAGGAAATGTGGACAGCTGGAGATGGGGACAGGCTCTGGCAGGGATGGGGGCAGAGTGATTGAATGGGGGTGGGAGAGAAGGACCAGAGGAAGGCATGGTGAGTAGGTCCAGTTTGGCTGGAATGTTGGGGGGTGGTGTGGAGACGTCACTGAAATTAGCCTGGAAAGCTGTGGGAGCTGGATCGGGCCAGCCTGAGAAGTTTGTACTTTATTCTTCTGGTGATCAGAAGGGGCTCGGGGTTGGCAGCGTTCTGTGTAGCTGTAGGCAGCTGGAAGCAGCCTCCATGATTAAGAAGACAGGCATGACTAAAAAATGGTGGCATGGTATTCATGTCTTCATTGTATGGATGTCACAGAATATGTCACGTAATGAAGACTAAGAGGAGGAGAAACAGAAAGCAATCTGGAAGGAACTTCATGAAGTGACACAAAGGGGAATGCCAGAGTAGAAGGGAGGCCCAGAGCTCAGCTGAACTGCCCAGGGAAGAGTCTATGGGACAGAAAGCTGGTTGAGGATCCTGGGGCAGACGGGACAGACAGAAAACCTGTGGACATGTTTTAGGCCTTGAAATTAGTTTAAGCCAAATCATTATGAAGCATTTTAGTTAGTTGTGCAGCTGTTCACTATTCAATTTATAACATAATCATTTATTTTTAAAAAGAGAAAGCTGTTGAGGGCTGGTTTTCTACTCCAGGGTATGATGTGATCAGGCAGCTGCCTTTGGGTCATTATTTTGGCAGTTGGGTGAAGTTTGATTTGGTGAAAGATGAGGTGGGAGGGATAGCCAGGTGGCGCAGTGTACCACACCCAGAGTCAGGAAGACCTGAGTTCAAATCCAGCCTCAGATACTTACTAGTTGTGTGACCCTGGGCAAGTCACTTCACCCTGTTTGCCTCAGTGTCCTCATCTGTAAAATGAGCTGGAGAAGGAAATGGCAAACCCCTCCAGTATCTCTGCCAAGAAGACCCCAAATGGGGCCAGGGAGAGTCAGACATGACTGAAAAGACTAAACACCAGGAGGAAGCTGGAGATTCCAGTTTGCAGAGGTTTAAAGTAAGGGCCCAGGTGAGAGGCGGGGGTGAGCCTGGACTGGGGAGGTGGCAGTGAGATCCTGGAGAGGGACAGTAGAGGCACTTTCTCTAAATGGATACATGTGTATTTTCATTATCTTTGTCATAAACTTACAAAAACAAATCCTTCAAACCCTTAGTATTTAAAAAGATGGAAACAAATGCGCTAACAATGGACCAGCCCCTTCCAGGGGTGTCAGAAATTTAGCCACCCTTAAAATGGGTGGGGGGGATCTTTGTTTCCCACTTAGTGACTTCCTGTTCCCTTTCTGCTCCCCATCCCCACTTCCCATGTCGTTCTACAGAATGTGACAGCGCATGGCCTCTGGCCTGCCTGCTTCTAGTGTCAGAACCCCCTCCACTTTTGGCAGGGGCATTTCTAGGTGCTGCCACCACCTAAGTCACAGGGAAGGTTCAAAGTGTTGGTCAGGCTGGGGTGGAAATGACCCCATTTCCAGCCTCCCTCAAGGGGCATCCTCCTGAGACCCAGCCCCATGAGGGCAGGGGAGCCTTTCCCTTCCAGCTCCGAGGCGTGGGCCCCCATGCCCAGCCTCCTTTCTGAAGATTCTCCTGTCACCCTGATCTCCTACGAGATGCTGTGGGCAACATTAATTGCTTCATTTAGAAGGAGCTGCTTCTCTGGTGGTCTGTGGTAGTCAGCTCAGTGGGTGGAGTTGAGCCGATACCTCTCCTGCCATTTAACGTTGGTTGCTCTTCTCAGAGGCCCCTTTCTGTAGGGAATGGTCATGTCCTTCTGACCAGGGGCTGGCGGAGACTCTGAGGCGTGTGCTCTCTGCCTTTTTGTCCAGCTGCTGCTGTCCAGAGATGAAACCTTGCAGGTGGCGAGCATGCACTGCATGGCAGCTGTGCTGGTGCATTCTCCTGTGAAGTATGCCCCGGCCTTCATCCACGCAGACATTCCAGGTAGGGGGTTGGTCGCCTTCCTTCTGTAGGATCCCTAGGCCCTGGTGATGGATAGGAAGGTGAGGTGGCGGCTGTCCTCTGGAGGACGGCCTCGTTAGCTAGTGTGAGGGGCACTCAGGCTTTTCTCGCTGGGGGCTCTTACAGAGGAAGCCCCCTGGGAGAGCCCAGAAACATCCTGCTTTCTGCTCCTGCTTCTTCACTGGCCTTTACTGTCTCCTCCTCCAAAAGACTTAATTTCCCTGGCTTTAATGTGGCTTAGAGCTGGAAGGGGCCCTGGATGTTGTCTAGTCCAAGCTCCTTTATCTGATAGATGGGTGAACTGAGACCCAGAAAGGGAAGGGACTTAGATCACACAGTAGATTTGAGGATTTCCAGGCAGCAGGGTCAGACCCCTTAGATTGCCCCAAAGGAATATAAAAAGTCAAGCAGGGAGTGACCTTATAGGGTGGTTAGTGGGAAAGAGGGATGGTGGGCTTAGAGTCAGGAGAGCCTTGGGCTTGAATCCTTTATCTGGTGTTTGCTGAGGGCTGAGTCACCCTGGGCAAGTCACTAGACTGCTCTGGGCCTCAGTTTCCTCTTCTCCAACGGACAATAACATCAGCAGGAATTACCTCACTGGGTTGTTGTGAGGCCCGGCTAAGGCTGGATGATGTCTCTGATGGGCTTCACCCACCCCGAAGTGCTCCATGCACCTCTCATCTAGTACAATCCTCACATCTCAAAGCCAGAATACAACAGAAGGCTTGGGCCTGTGCCGTGACCTGTCCAAGGTCAGCTGTACACTCGGTCAAGGCAGAGGCAATGCCCTTTTGACAACAGGATTACACAGCTGGACTGCTTTTATTTCACCTGGATAAAACAATCTGGATGTGAAAGTGCCCTCTGGCCTCTAGAGGAGCTCAGAATAACTGGATAAAACTTTCATTTGGGCACAGGAAGGCTTGCCGATAGCTGCTCCCCCAGAAGGATCCAGGGTGGGAGGGGGGTGAGGGTTGGACCCTGCCCCTCCCCCCAAAGCCATGCCACCTTGGGCATTGCTTCCAGGAGCCCTCCCTGCCCTGGACATGGCCATGTGGAGGACTGGACATTGAGGAGGGCTGCCCTGAAGGAGAAGGGCCTCCAGGGCCTGTCCTAGGAAAGCAGCGGGGGTGAAGGGTCTGGCATGTTTGGCTCAGCTGGAGGATGGGCATCAAGCTGGCTCTGTTTGGCCCAGGAAGGGGGTGAGGAGCAGTGAGGGGAGGGGCTGCCTTGGGTGGGGAGGGACCCCCTCAATGGTGAGCACTTGTCCAGGTGGGGCCTTTCTGGGCACAGCTCAGATGCAGTGGCCAGTGGGGCCCCTCCCTCCCATATCCGTCAGTGAGGGGCTGCCCTCTCCCTTCTGCAGAGTTCCTGTTTGAGCATCTCTCCTGCACCACCGAGGCCCTCCTTTGGGCCGCATACAGCTGCTTGTTGCTCCTGACCGAAGAGCGCCTCTTCTTTTCCAAGTGTCACACTGTGTATGGTTAGTGCCTGACCCGCCCCCCCCCCCCGCCCGCCCCCTGGGTCCCTCTCACCCCTTCCTTTCGAAGGTCTCTGAGCCACACTCTCTCTGCCCTGCTGCCCGGGTCCAGGTCCTTGGCCCTTGGTACCTGGGCAGCTGAAGTAGCCTAAGGATGGGGAGCGTGGGGCCCTGGGCCTGGAGCAGCAGGACCCGGGTTTGGAACTGGCCCTGTGACCTTGGGCAAGTTCCTTAACCTTTGTCTGTCTCTGTTTCCTCATCTGTAAAATGGCGCCATAGCAGCATCTCCCCTGCCCCACCCCAGTTGTCAGGAGGATCCAATCAGATAACGTAGGAACAGCATTTCACAAACTTCAAAGAGCTGGTCCTGCTAACTGGGCTCCCCGACTCCAGGCCCTTCTCTGCTCCTCACCCTCAGTACCCCCTCAGTGTCACCACCAGTGGTTTTGCTGTGGGCCTACACCTCCAGACCAGATGGGCAGCTTGGGAAGTGCCCCCAATCTGCCCCAGGTGCAGAAGTAATGTGACGGTGGCCATGGGGCAATTCCAGGCCAAACCAGCAAACATTAAGCACCCACTGTGTGCCAGGCACTGTGCTAAGCTCTGAGGATACAAAAAGGAGCAAAGAACCACCCCTGCCTCTGTGGAGCTCCAAATCTACAGGGAGAGACAGCACGCCAGTGCTGGGGTGCAGACATTGTATGTGGCAGACACATGGAGATTTATCCAAAAGGGGAAGGCTTCAGCATGGGCGGGGGGTGGGGTGTCAGAAGAGGCTTCTTGTAAAATGTGAGGTTTTATTTGGGACTTGCCAGGAGTGGAGACAAAGAGGCAGGGAGGAGGTGGGGATGCAGGGGACACCAGAGCCAAGAGATGGGACAGTGAAGAGGCCAGACTATGGGAGGCTGGATGTGGAGAGGTGGGAAGGGCGTTGAACACCAGCCAGAGGATTTTATACTTGATCCTGGGGATGGGGGGAGTGGGTGGATGGGTGTGTGAGTGAGTGGGGGGTGAATGTGAGTGTACAGGTATATGAATGAGTGGGGGGTGGTGAGTGTGTGCGTGAGGGGAAAGCGAGCCTCTGTTCACTTTTTTCCCCACCACCGCCATCCCTGCCTTGCTTGGCGGCTGCAGGTGTTTGCTCTCTGGGAGGGCTGGCATCCCAGGGTCTCTCCCTTCCCCATGATCCCACAGGTTGCCTGAAGCCTTTGCCTTGAGGAAGCTTGTCCCAGGCCCCAGGCCCTGTCCTCTGGGAGGTGGGCACCTCTTCAGAGTCCTCTTTGCATCCCTCATGCCCTCGGAGATAAAGCTTTGTAAAGCTGCCATTTGTTGGCAGGAGTCCCTGGGGAGGGCATTCCCTCTCTGGGCCTCAGACTCCTCATCTGTAAAAGGGGTTGGATGACCTTCATGAGTCTTCCTCACTCTGGATTTGTGACACATCGATGCAGAGCCGGCAGGGTCCTGCGATGAGCCCCTCCAGCCTGGCCCCCCTCATTTGTAGTGAGGCAGCTGAGGCCCAGAAGGGTTGTCCCCAGTCAGCCAGGCCATGCCCGGAGAAGTGCCCAAGCAGCATTCGGGTCCCTACACGGCACGGCTTCACAAAGGCTTTGGGATCCCCGGCCTAGAGCTGGAAAGGACCTCAGGGGTCTGTCCTGTCTGATCCCCTCATTAAGAGGGGGGAAAGAGGGCCCAGAGGTGTGGCCACATACGGGGTGAGATTTGAACCTGGGCCCTCTGACTCCAGAGCCGATCCTGCTTCTGCTGTGCTAGGTGGCCGCTTTGGCCCTAGGCTTTGCACACAGTTGGTGCTTTATAAATGTTAGGTGAATTGACTTGGTTGCCCAGGTATGTTCTATTCTTGTGAAAATGCCCTGTCCCTCCTTGCTTGTGACTCTTTTTGGAGGGTGGTGAAGGGAAGCCTGCCTGGGGCAGGGGGCCACCCTCGGACCTTGTCCACCCCAACGCAGGGATTGAGTCGCTGGTGCGGAGCCTGAAGGGGATCCTGCAGCTGAACAACCCAGAGCTCCTCAAGCAGGGTCTGCTGCTCTTCACGGAGATTCTGAAGAGGTAAGGGCGGAGAGCAGAGGGCGGCCACGGCTAGGCCCAGGAGGGGCAGAGGGCAGCCACAGCTGGGCTGAAGTGGGGGACAGGGGGGCAGAGGGCAGCCACGGCTGAGCTCAGGGAGGGTAGAGGGCAGCCACGGCTGGGCTGAGGGGGTACGGCGGGACAGAGGGCAGCCACGGCTGAGCTCATGGAGGGTGGAAGGCAGCCACGGCTGGGCTGAAGGGGGACAGGGGGGCAAAGGTCAGAGGGCAGCCACAGTTGGGCCAAGGAGGGGCAGAGAGCAGCCACGGCTGAGCTGAGGAATGTCAGAAGGCAGCCATGGCTGGGCCGAGGGGGTACAGGGAGGCAAGGGTCAGAGGACAGCCACGGTTGGGCCAAGGCAGGGCAGAGGGCAGCCACGGCTGAGCTGAAGAAGGTCAGAAGGCAGCCATGGCTGGGCTGAGGGGGTACAGGCAGGGCAAGAGGCAGGATTGGGAGGTGGCTTCAAATGAACCACTGGATCCTTTGCCCCTTCCCCAGGCAGCCAGAAGAGATCAAGCTTTTTACAAACTCGGCCACCTGCAAAGACGCTAGCGGCGTTCTCCAGGAGGCCATCAGCAGCCCCGTCCTGGAGGTCGTGGCTGAGGCGGTCAGAGCTGTGGCAGCTTTTTTCAGGTGAGGAGCTTCCTTTGCAGTGTCACCAGTCAGCTTTGGTTTCTCCCCCTGCTGTTTGGGTTGGCCCTTGAACTCTCCTGCTGACCTTTGGACTGGAGCAGTTAGAGGGAGGCAAAGTTTGTCTGAGCCAGGGTGGCCTTGTGAGGCCATAACTCACATTTCTACAGCACTTGAAGCTAGCAGCCCTGTTAGAGGGTGAGCTCCCCGTCAGGTGAGGTGTTCAAGCAAAGGTCGGGTGCTCAGCCTGATGCCTGGAGTCCTGTGGCAGGGATCCTGCTTCAGTTGTACTTGACCAATGAGGTCCCTTCCAGTCGATAAGATTCCTAGTTACTGTGGTAAGTGACACTATGGAAATGGGGAGGATAGACCTGATGCTTCATTGATGCGGGGATTCCTTTCATCCCTTCACTGGTGCAGATCGCAGCACCTCTGCCCCGTTGTCCCTACAAGAGCCACCCAGTCCAGTAGATGCTGTCCTCTTGTCTTTCAGTGCCCTGGCCGGCTGGGGCCCTTCTGCTCCCTACAGGGACAGTGCCTCCCCCATGGGGGGGTGAGGGCCTGGCGTGCTTGGTAGGAGTGACCGGGCCCAGGCCCTCCCGCCTCGCCCCAGAGAGAGCAGCTTTGTGTTTAAACTGACGTGCGTGCCTCATGTCCTGACCACGATATTAGGTTCGAGTTGAGTCAGGTTGTAGTTTCTTTAGTTAGAGGAACAAAAATAACATCCTTTAGGACTGATTATTCAGTAAAGTTTGACTTTTAAAAACAGGGCTGAGCACACCCTGATGAAATGTGTCGCCTGCCTGCATTGGGGGGCTTGGCGGTCCCCTGCTGGTGTGGGGGGAGCACAGGGACAGCACAGAAGATTGGGGGCCTTAGGCCCTGGAAAAGGGAAAGGGACTGAGAATTTGAGGATTGTCCCCTGTTATCCCCAGGACTGGGCACAGTGCCTGGTACACAGTAAACACTTAATAAATGCTTGGGGCTTGAGTGAGACGCAGCAGTCCTAAGGACATAGAATGTGAGAACTGGAAGGGTCTGACCGCCTCACTTCACGGGTGAGGAAGCTGAGGCCCGGAGCAGGTGGTCGCTCAGCTGGAGGGGCCAGATCTCACTTTCCAGCAGGCCCAAGCCTGTCCCAGAACTTTCCCCAAGGCCACGTATCCTCTGAAATGAGGAGTTTCCTCTTCCCTCCTTCCCTCCGGCAGCAGGACCCACCTCTGCCTTCTGCAGCACAGGCTCATCTTCCAGTCCTGGGAACTTTGTCCGTCCAGGGGTCAGGCTCTGTGGGTCAGGACAAAAGCTGCCCACCCACCTTTGCCTTCATGCACATTCAGGGGCCAGAGTGCGGCCAGTAGGGCCATGGGTGTTCCTTAGCGGGGACACCCCAATTCCAATCCAAACCTGAACCCCACCGGGTGCATACCTGTGCCTGCTCTCCTCTCTCCCACGACAGGAAGCACCACCTGAGTTTGCCGCCAGTGCCGTATAGAGAGCTTCAGGCCTTGGTCCGAGCCCTGCTGGACCGCTGTGCTGACCTGTCGCTGCCCGTGAGCCGGAGGCCTGTCCATAGCTGTGGCCTGCTTCTCCCAGGGGTAATGTGTGCAGAGGTGGTCAGGGGGCAGGTGGCTCAGTGGCCCTGCTCGCTGAAGGATGCTGGGAGAGGTACTGAGGTTACATTGACCATCCTTGCCTTCAGGGAACTTCTAGTCTGGTAGAGGGTGGAGCGTAAACAACAGTAGTGTTGAGTGTTTGAGTTTGAGTGTTTATAGTGCTCTGAAGGGGTCTCAGATGAGCCAGTCCAACCTTCTCTCCCCACCTCCCCCCACCCCCCATTACAGTGGAGGAAACAGACCCAGTGGGGTGAGGTGACAAGTTTCAAACCAGGTCCCTTTGGGGCTCCAGATCATCTTCCCCTCCCCAGTGCCTCACCCCCACTACAGGCCCCGTGTACCTTGTCCTCCCAACTGGACTGCGAGTGCTGGGAGGGCTCCTGAGGCCAGGTCTGGTCCTCACTGCCAGCCTGGGGGTGGAGAACAGCTGTCATAACCTGGCCAGCTTCACAAGATCACCTCACGGGATCCTTACCACACCCTGGGAGCTCAGGGAGGAAACTGAAGAAGAAAAGTGTTAAGGGTCCCAGGGTCCCAGAGCTAGTGAGTGCCTGAGGTCAGACTGGAAGCCAGGCCTTCCTGACTCCAGGCCCCATGCTTGGTGAGAAGGGCATTGTCCCAAGGAGGAATGCTGGGCTAGGCTCGGGGCCCAGCTGTTCCACTTGGTCATTTCCCATCCCCCTGCATATCCTGTGCATGTATGTGAGCCTGAAGTTAGGGGCCCAGGATGGCATCCTGGAACTTGGAGCCAGAAGGGCCCCGGGGCCACCGAGCCCAACCCTGTCCCTTCACGGATGAGCAGGCTGAGGCCCAGAGAGGTTACCCAGGGAACCAGCATGAGCATCAGGATCCAGCATTCCTTCACTTCCACCAGGTCCCTCCCTTAGTCTCACAGGGGAACGTGTCTCATTCTTCCAGGGCCGCCCATCGAGCCGAGGACCTAGCAGAGCTGTGCTGCAGCAGGCAGAGATCCTTCGGGGGGCCCTTGAGGGCTTCCGAAATGTCTGCAGGTGAGGGGCCCCGTATTGTGTGTGATAAATAGCTCTGCTAGGTGACTTTCTGTGGTTCCTCAAGGTCCCAACTATGGGAGGGAGGCAGGTTTTATCCCCACTTGATGAAAGAGGAAACTGAGTCAGTGCATGTGCTCCCCACAAGGGTCACCTTACTGGGGCTGGTTTCCTGGGAGTTGGACGACTCTTCTCTCTTGTTGAGACCCTCTGATGCCTCCCACAATGTGGAGGAGCCCAGGGGCTCTCATAGGCTGCCCCTGAGAAACCCAACTGGGGAAAGGCCTTTGAAGACAGCTGGTGCCAGATACTCAGTGACCCTCTCTCCCCCAGCTAAGTTCCCACGGGCTGTAGGAGTTTGGTCAGCTGGTTGGTAATAATGTTTATAGCCATTCCAACTCCTGAAGCTGGCTGAGGATGTAAGGCCTTGGAGGGAGTGTAATCAGTATCAGTGGAGGAACCATGCACCTTTGGAAGGGTAGAATAAGCCAAACTGGTCTTGCACAAAGCAGGTGAGGCCCAGGGAAGGACTTTGCTGCTTTCTGCTTCCCAGACTTGCCATGGAGTTTCGGAATGAGCCCTCGGCCCAGGAGAACCCCTTCACGGCTCCCAGCACCGAGAAGGAAGACACGCTAGAGACCTTCTCTGAGTTCTTGCTGAGTGTCTGTGACTCCCTCTGCATTCCCACTGTGATGGTAGGGTGGCCGTGGGATGGCATGGAGGGCTGAGTGGGAGCAGGGGCAGGGATGGGCAGGAGACCGAGGCAGACGGAGGGCTGGGGGAGAGAGGTTCAGGGTCAGGAGACCGAGGCAGACGGACGGCTGGGGGAGAGAGGTTCGGTGGTTTGGCCGCCAGGGTCAGGAGGCCCTGAGGCCCAGGAGGCCGGAGAACAGCAGCCATGGGATGTTGCTGCCAGCAGGTCAGGTCCATTGTGGCTCCTTGGCTCGAGGCCCAAGATTCTTGCTTAGGGTATTGGGGGAGGGGCACTAGGGCCATCTTGCCATTCCCTATAATGATTTCCAAGCTTAATTATGTCCCTGTTGTTTCTTCTGGTTTGTATCTGGTATTTCATTAATGTGGAGAACTCTTGGTCTGAGAACTCCTTCCACTGGAGCATGCACCTCCCCAATTTATAATCTTAAGTGGGGCCTGGGCCCAGGTCCAGGCCCTGAGAAGTCCAGTGACCTGCCCCAGGTCCAGCAGGAGGCCAGGTTGAGATTCCCGGGACAGCTCTCTACCCACTAGGCCACACTGCTTCTCTCTGCATCAAGACTTAAAGCGGTGGGGATGTCCTGGGAACATGAGACTTTCTTCCAAGAAGAGAGGATGAGGTTGCTGGTTGGTATCTCTTAAGGGGAGGCCTCCGTGGGTGAGTAGCAGAGTGTGCTAGATCCTGGCAGCTCAGTGGCCTGGCTCTTTGACCCATGAGGTCAAGGCTAGTGGACGACTAAGAGCATGATTGAGTGTTCTTTATAGACAGTCTGGCTAATACAAATATATTCAGCAGCACCCCCACCTCCCCCCCCACCCCAGTAAAAGCAGCCCTCCAGGCAGGTCAGGGAGACACAAAGTCACCAGCAGGAAGCTTAGAAAGCAGACAGTGAGGAAGACCCAGGAGTGCCCAGCCAAAGCCCTAAAAACTGCTCTTAAACTCTGATTGGCCAAAGCTGCCGCCTGGTCCTCACATCCATCCCCTGGGGCAGAGTAACCCCAAACCGCCCCAGGTCTGCACCCCAGCTTCCTGCACTACCTTGGTCCCCACTGGCCAGGTGGGTGTGGCAGGGAGGGGAAGAGCAGGATAACTTCTGCCCCGCCCCAGTTCCATCAGAATCCTGGCCTGCAATACATTTGGAGGGATGGGGAATCTTATGCAGCAACCATGAACAACACCTAAGTCAAGGCTGTCTTGAAGCACAGCCCCTGGGGGAAAATCTAAACTTACATCTCATTTTGGTGGCTAATAAAAGGATTCACCCCAGGGCTCCTCCAGGTGCAGGCTTCCCTGTTCCTCTGACCTGGGGCTGATTCTTTTTGTTCCATTGACACAACTTTTAAGAAATACAGCTGTTGTATCCAGGGAAGCCTGTGCTGCTCAGGGACTCTGCTGGCAGGAGGAAGCCAGTGTTTGGGCTGACTTTGAGCCCTGGCAGAGTCTGGTGGGAGAAGCTCACACTCCTCAGTTCAATGAGCTGGTGGCAATCAGGGATGACCCCACTGGGCACTCTGCGGAACCAGTCCAGAAGGAGGATTATTCCGGTGCTAGGGTTCAGCCACAGAGCCTGGGTATCAGGGTGACTGTGGTCAGGAATGATGTGAGTGTATGTTGACTCTGTCCTGCTGCATGAGCCTTCGGTGATTGATGGCTCTCTCCCTTGTCTCTCTGTCCCCCTGCTTACAGAGGCATTCTGAACAGGCCATGCATCCTGCTCTCATGGAGATTTTCCTCTCGGTCCTCGACAGCTTGTTCATCATTGTACCCCACATGAAGGAGAAGTTCTCCAAGAAGCTGGGTAGGGAGCACTGGGGCCCTGGGCCAGCCTGGGGGCTGTCCTTGGCCTGGCTCAGCACAAGCCCAGCTCAGAGGGTCTTCATTCATTTAGGAGGCTTCCCAACAGGACAGAGAGGAAATTGGCTGTGGTTCTCGTCTGGTAGTTCCTTGCCAAAGTTCATGGGCTCACTCCTGTAGAGCTGCCCCGGACCCCAGAGCCCACCTGTTCCACCTACCTCGTTTTCGAGATGAGGAGGCTGGTTGGCAGCTGTCTTCCTCCCTGGAGTACAAAACAGAGAATCTTACAAAGCTGTTTCAGCTTGGAGAGCATTAGCAGGGATTGCTCAGTCTGTACTGACTCAATGGTTTGGGTCTGGGTTGCCAAACTAAGGCCGTGACTTTCATTGGAACCAGGGCAGCATGTAGGACTGTAGAAAATGCCCCTTCCTCAAGAGAATTCCAAGACACAAGCAGAAGGGTGGATTTCCCTGCTGTCCCCTGAAGTCTGGATCCAGTTAGCAGCCCCTGCTAATCTTTAATAAGGACCCAGGCTCTGGTAGACCAAGTGGGACAGGAATCCATAGGGGGCAGGTGTGCCTCATCTCTCGGGATGTGGTTGGAGGAGACTTTGAAAACCCACCACTCAGAGAGCCCATCATTAAACAATTCATTTCTTCCCCTCCTCCAGCCTCCTCTTCCTTCATCAGACTAAGCCTGGAGCTGAAGGCCCGGTTCTGCAGTGGACAGAGGTAGGTGAGTCCCCAGGGCTTCCAGAAGCCTGGGGCAGGGAGGAGAGGGAGCACTTCCTGTTCTAGACTGATGGCCACCCAGAGGGGAACGGATTTCCCGTTGATGGGAGTGGTTGGCGTACTAGCCATGGCATAGGATGGATGCATCAGGATGAGGTGGTTGGGTCGTAACTGAATAAAAGCTGAGCTGATTTTGGTATAACTCCCATGCTTGTCTCCCAGGGCAGCAGATGGAGGCTCTCTAGCCTGAGCTGAGGCCCCCTACATCATGCTGACACTCAGCCACTCAGCCCTCCATCAGTTTCCCAGCTGCCAGCCCTTGGACCTTTGTGGGTTCAAACCATATTTTTATAAATCAGCAAGCCCTTTATTACCAAAGGTCATTGTTTCTTCAAGCAGCCACTGGGCACAGTCCCTGGTCCTGGGCAGGCTGAGTTGGGGCCAGGCTTGGCACATCACTCGAGCTCAGGAGTTCTGAGCTGTACTGAGCTAAGCCAGGTGTCCACACTAAGGCAGGTACCAATGTAGTGAGCCCCAGGGAATGGCTGGCCACCATGCTGCCCAAGGATGGGTGAGAAGCAGAGTAGGCCAAAGCTCCCCATACCCATCAGCCTTGGAATTGGCTCAATTCCCAGGCTCAGAAGAAAAACCAAACCAAAACCAAAACCACCAGAATGGATGCTTCCTTCTCCATCCCCTTGCAGGGTTCTGTTCCTCTTGCCTTCTCCCTGGGGCCTGGTCTCAGGACCTCAGCAGACCCAGCTGTGAGGCAGATAACCACTAACAGCCAGCCCCATGCCTGCCCACCCTTGCTGTGGAAGTCAGGGCCATCAAAGTGGGGATCCCAGATGTTTAGTTAAGCTGCTGTAGAGCAGCAGGTTTCGCAGAGACAAGGAGGAAAAGGTGGTGGGAGGATTGAGAGGGAGACAGAGGTTGCTGCTTCAGCTCCTATCTCATTAAACTCCTAACAGCTGTCTGCCAGCCTTTTATGAGCTGGCCCCCGCCTCTCTGCTTATGGGATGCCCAGTGTATTCTGGGCCATTGGGAGGCTCTAGTGGCCGGCATCCTAGAGGAACCCTCCAAGTGGGCAGGCTCAGACTCTGCCCCTTGAACACACCAGGTGTCTCTTGTTTGAGGATAAGCCTTTTGTCCTGGGCTTTGCCTCAACTCCATTCTTGCCCCTAACCAGGGCACAACCCCCCTGACAAAAGCTGACTTCATGGAGCTCTCCTTGGGTGAAGGCATTTAGGGCTCATGAGGGGGAAGGGAGGACTGAGCAGGTCCGCAGAGGGTTGTGACATACACACAAAGGGCATCCATCAAACAGGAGACTCCCTGGCCCCGTGTTAGGGAATGGCTCTCATCCAAAGAATGGCCCTTAAGAGCCTGCGTCAAGGGAGAGCTTTGGGGAGGAGGAGGAGGAGGGAGAGGAGGAGGAAGGAGGGGGAGGGGGGAGGAGGAGAGGAAGGGGAGGAGGAGGAAGAAGAGGAGGGGGAGGAGGAGGAAGAGGAGGGGGAAGGGGAGGAGGAGGAAGAAGACGGGAAGGGGAGGAGGAAGAGGAGGGGAAGGGGGAGGAGGAAGAAGAGGGGAAAGGGAGGATGAGGAGAAAGAGAGGTTGGGGAGGAGAGCCAGCCAAAGCCCTGCTTGCTCCTCTTTGTGTCTGTGGGACAATGTGGTTTTCTCTGCGGGGATCTCTGAAAGGCATGCCCTGTGAATGGAGCCAAGGCACTGCCTGGGGGCGATCGAGCCAAGGGTTCCCAGTCTCTCATTCTCTCTCTCTCTCCTTCCGCTAAGTCACCCAGCCCTGAATCAGGCTTGTTCTGGCTTTCTGTCCTCCCTGTGCCTCAACCTCTTTTCAGCTTTGGAAGAGACAGGACCACCGTCCAGAGAGGGTAAGATACACAAGGGTGCCCTTGGGCAGTGACCTTCCTTAGAGGTCTGAATAGTGAAGGCAGGGAGTCAGTCCAGCATTGGGGTTCCCGGAGAGCTTCAGGACCAACATTTGCCCCTCATGATCTCCCCTGAACCCGGCTCTAACCACCTCAGGCCTGTAGTGAGTATTGCCTTAATTTGTAATAAGAGGAGGGAGCTCCCCAGTCAAGAGAGAGAGCGATGCTCAGAAGGCTCCCCGACTGGCCTGTCTGCATACTGGCACGTCCTCCACTACTGTGTTTAAGGCACAGGGGTACAAAGGCCAAACAGGAACCAGTCCTGGAACACAGTAGGTGCTCAATAAATGGTTACTGACTGGAGATGACAGTAGTTCCACAGCTGAGTAGAAAGAAGGTAGTTTGAGGAGAGACAAAACCTTAATAACTGGGAGTGACCAAGAAAGGCTTCATGGAGAGGTGGTACCTTGAAGGAGGCCAAGGATTCTGAGAGGCAGAGAAGAGAAAGGGGTGCATCACAGGCATGAGGGATGGCTTGTGCCACTATGGAAGTCTGGAGATGGAATGCTGGGCTGGGGTCAGAGCTAGGAGTCTCTTTAGGAGAGAACACAGTGTGTGAAGGGCATTGACATGATAATGCGCTGGAAAGGTCGGTGAGTTGGAACCAGATAAACCTGTGAACATGACAACAGCCACTGGGCAGGACGTGTGGTGAGCTCTTGTGGTCTGTTCAGACTGTGCCTGGGCTCTTCAACACCTCCATGTTACGCTGCCGTGTGCCCAAGATGGCCTTGGTAACCAGCAGCTCCTGATCTGTCATGGGGTGCTTTCTTTCTGCTAAAGTCAGCTGCTAAGAACAAGCAGCCCTTGGCTTGAATGGATGGATGAACGAAGAGCTTACTTTGTGTCGAGTGCTGGAGGTACAAATACAAGATCCCTTCTTTCAAGGAGCTCACCTTCTCCTGAAGGGAGACAGTACATGTAGGAGGGTTCAGCTGACGAGGTCTGGGTGTCCTTGTTAGCTGGTCTGATGGCAATGCTCTTGGATCTGGAGGGCATGGCTGCTGGGTGGATGACAAGGCCCGGTGGCCTACCATCTTCTGGGAAGGATTATAGTTAGTGACTTCCTCATCCCAGCCATGTGAGCATCCATGTCCTTGACCCATAGCTGTTGGGAAGGAGGAAGTAGGTCTGAGGGTCAGAGTGGACCCAGCCTCCTTTATAGATGGATTTTGAGGCAGCATCATCTTCTACAACCATTCCATCCCTGCAGAAAAAGGGCATTCATCATTCAGCTGTCATAGCGAGAGTGCAGCAATGAAGGCCTTTTTGGTTTTTGTTTTTTTTTCCAGAGAAAACCTCTGATTTGACCACCCATGTGTATACTATGCTTTTCCTTAAGAGTTGTGTGTGGGGCCCCATCCATTTCAGGAAGCCTGCAATGAACTGTCTGTAAAAGATCTCCATTGCTCCTGGCAGATGCCAGTCCTAGCGGGCACGTATGGCAGGTCTGTTCATGGCCTCACTGGAGCTGGCATGATCCCCCAGGAGAGGCCATGGAGGGCCCTTCTGGCTCTGGAAGCTGGTGACTCTGTCTCTGTACTTCCTGATGGCCCAGCTCTTTTCTGGGCATCCTGCCCACTGGGCAGGGTCATCTTCACAGGTTTGTCTGGCTCCACACCCCACCAACCTTTCATCCCTTCCATTGTATCCATCCCCCTCACCCAGTTTATTGCAAGATGCAATTCTCAGGCTCACGGTACAGAACATGGCATGATAACAAGGTAACTGAGTATTTCTGTGGGATTTGTTCCCATCTGCAAAGAAGGAGGGTCTCGCTAGCTTCCAAAGGAGAACGTGCCACTGCAGTTGTTAAGTTTTTCCTTATATGGAGCTAACGTCTGGCTCTGTAACTTCTAGCTGTTGCTGCCGAGCAGAACACATGTGATCCTTCTTTCATGTGACAGATGGCCCCTCAAATACTCAAGGAAGGCTCTCCTATCCACCCCCCCTCCACATACACAAATCTTCTCTTCTGCAGGCTAAATGCCCCTAGCACAGAGTGCTTTCTTCTCAGCCACCCTGTAAGGTAGCAGGTGCCAGTAGGAGGTCCAGGTCACACAGCTCATGCCAGAGCTGGATCTCTGGACACCAGGGCCTGAAGCACCCAAGTTGCCTTTCTCGAGGCCCACCCAAGCCTCTGCGTCTATGACTGGCCTTGTTTCTAGGGCGGTCCGTTGTGTCCAGCATCCTGCAACAGTGTCTGCCCCAGGTAAACACCGGAGGCTCCGAAAGCCTGGCGCTCCTGTCCGATGCCCTGTATGTGGATGAAGCCACTCGTCAGCACCAATACTGCATCCTCCTCCTCCTCTATCTTGCTTATGTCCATGAGGACAGGTGAGCCCAGAGCAAGGTGTGGTGTAGGCACCCGGAGGGAGAGCAGAAGGAAGGTGGCAGCCACACTGGAGGGCTTTTACTCTGGCCTGCTATTTCCTTAACTGCTCCTCAGGGGAGACTGTGGGCCCAAGGTATTGACAGAAGGGAGAGACCCCCTTTCTGGTCAGCAGGAATCCTCTTGGGAGTCTGGTGATGTGGGGAACTGAGATAGGAGCCCTTTCTCATCTGATCTGTTGCGTTGTCTTGCTTTGTGGGCATTGCTGGCCAAAGTCTTGTGCCCGCCTGAGGTCTTAGGCTCGTGGAACAAAAGGACTGGATAATGTCATTTGGGCACTGACAGTAGCCTCTTTGATAACAGCTGCTGATTCCTTCCTTTTCTCATTCATGCCCCTGCCTAACATTGTGGGGGGGGGGGTGTCCTAGAAGTCTGACTACAGGCCACAGGTTGGCAGGGCCGAGCAAAGCCCCACCCAGGCAGCCATTCTCACTGGCTCCCCTTTTGTTGGCAGGTTTGTGCGAGAGGCAGACTTATTCTCAGCTGTGAGAAGCCTCCTCCTGTCAATCCAGGACCAGGCCGAGCGCCCTCCTCCTGCCGTTTTCCGAGCAGCCATTTACCTCCTTGCACTCTGTCAGGACAAAGCAGAACCTTTAGAAAAGGTATTGATGGTTTTTCTTTGGCTCACCTAGCCTGTGGAAGATGCTTTGAGCTTTTATGGGCATCCTCCCCAGAGATCAGTCATTTCCAGGGCTGACTTTGGCTGCCAGTCTCTTCCTGCTGGGGCCTGTCCCTTACCACTGGGAATGATAATTGGGCAGAGTAGGGGGAACATGGAGAGGTCAGGGGGAGGGAGACAGTATACGAGGCTCCCTCTCTGCAAACTCGAAAGAGCTGCTATGTAGAAATGCCAGATTACTGTTGTGGTTGTCAGTTCTGCCTCCTGCGACAAAGGTCTTGGCAGCCGTGTCAGCCACCAGTGGTGCTCAAAGAGTCTTCAGTGAACGAGCTGCCTTTTCATCCTTGCTCTGAGGGCTTCTTCAGGCCTCTCTGCTTTGGACCTTGGAAGACTGGACTTTGGGGGTGACAGATGGCCCACAGGCAGCCTGCAGGCATTATTTGTGGAGCCTGAGGAGCTCTTTTTGCCCCCAGATATTTCCCCCAGTGGATTGACCCAACACCCTAAGTCTCATCATTAGCAAATCACAGTGTCAAAGACACAGAGCAGAAAGGGCCCCCAGAGGCCCCCCAGTCCAACCCCCTCATGTTCCACCTGAGGAAACAAACCAGGAGAGGTCACACGGGAGGGCAAGATTCTCTGACTCCAAACCCAATGTGTTTTCCTTGAGTAAAGGACCTGATTCCTGCCATAATATGTTGCCCTGGAAAGGGTGAAATTCCATTAGGGGTCATTTAGTCAAGAAGCATTGATGAAGCACCTACTGTGTCCCAGGCACTGTGCTGAGTCCTGGGGATACAAAGAAAGGTGAAAACAGCCCCTGCCCTCAAGGAGCCCCCAGTCTGTGCACAGTGTACAAAGGAGCTTGTGATGGGAGAAATTGGAAATGATCATCAGAAGGAAGGCATGAAAATTAGGGGAGTCAGGGAAGGCTTCATGTAGAAGCGGGGGCTTTAGCTGGGGTTTGAAGAAGTCAGCAAAAGGAGATGAGGAGGGAGGGCATTCGGGGTGGGGCACAGCCAAGAAATATGCCCGGAGGTGTCACTGAATCACAGAGTATGTGGGGGTGGGGGTGAGATGTAGGAAGACTGGAAGGTCGGGAAGAGCCAGGTTATGAAGGGTTCTGTGTGCCAAAAAGAAGGTTTTATGTTTGATCCTGGAGGGTAGAAGAGTGGAGAGAGGGCTGACCTATACATCAGGCGGGTCATTTTGGGAGCTGCGTGGGGAGAGGTTTGGGGCAGGGAGGCCCAGCAGGCATGGGGTGATGAGGACCTGCCCAGGGCGGTGGCAGGGGAAGGGGGAGGATGTAGAAGAGGTGGTATGAAGATGGGCAGGCCTTGGCAAAAGCTCAGGGAGTCCAGGATGACCCTGAGGTTGTGAACCCAAGTGCCTGGGAGCATGGCAGTGCCCTTCATGGTGATGAGTCAGGAAGGAGAGAGAGTCTGGGGGAAAGAATACTACATAAGGCATTTAAGCCATCTGGAAATGTCTAATGGGCAGCTGGAGATGGATATCCTTTCCTCCCATTGGAGTTGGCTTCTGGGACGGAGCATAGGGCAGAAGGTGCCTTGCCAGGTGGGCCCCCGGCAGCCTCCTCAGAGCATCCACGGCCAATGGCCTTCTCCTCCAGGCTCCCCTAAGTGCCATCAGGAAGATGCTGGAGAGCATCCCAGACCTCAGCCTGGTCTACAGCCACCATCCCTGCACCCTCAAGTTCTTCCTGATGTACCCAGACTTACTGGGCAGGTTTGGCCACCGAGTGCTGGAACTTTGGCTGTCCTGGGAGGATAGCAGTGGCCTGGAAGCTGAGAACCCGGCTTCCACCACACCCGCCAGGCCTCCTGCTCTTGCAGACCTCGGGGACCCCTTGCTGCCCATCCTGAAGAGTAGTTCCAGTGTCCTGCTCATTTTACTGGTAGGTGACTAAAAGGAGAAGGGAGACTTCCCTCCTTTTATGTTCTTCCTTGTGAAGGAAGTGCTGGAGCTCAGGCCCCACATTCTGGCTCCATGGCTCTTCCCAAGCAAGCCCAAGCCACCAAGGAGCATGGCTTGTGATCCATAGAATTCAGGGGTAAGACATGAAGAAACTGAGGCCCAGAGGATGGCAGGAGGCTTGCCCAGGATCCCACAAGGAGTAGGGCCAGGGCCAAGGTTTTAACACACTTCCTAGCACTCTGAGTCCTGGCCACTAATGGGGCTGAGCTCCTTTGGTCCTTGGGAGTCATGGCTGAAAGGGCATCCTCCCAATTGGGGCAGGACTCTCTCTACCTTACAGGAAGTCTGGCTTTCTGAGAGTGACTGGGGTCAGAGCCTCTCTCCGACCCCACACTGCGATTCTCTTCTTTTGGCCAGTGGTTCCCAGCCTGAAAACTGAAGGTAATTCCCCATTCACAGTGTTCCAGAGGAGGGAAACAAGACCCAATTCCTTGTTTGAGGAACTTCTGGTGCCAAGAATCCATGTCGATCCCAAGAGGCCCTAATGGTCCCCAGTGTGAGGGCTGCTCCAGCAGAGGTCCTGCCCTCCCAGTCCTGTGGCCTGAGGGTTTCTGTGTGGCTTAGGAGAGTCAGGGTCTCTCTGTCTTTGTGTCTCTTTCTGTCTCTCTCCAGCTGCCCCAACACAGGTCCTGCCCTTCCAGTCCCCTGGCCTGAGGCTTTCTTTGTGGCTTAGGAGAGTCAGGGTCTCTCTGTCTCTGTCCAGCTGCCCCAACAGAGGTCCTGCCCTCCCAGTCCCCTGGCCTGAGGCTTCTTGTGGTACTTAGGAGAGTCAGAGTCTCTCTGTCTCTGTCTGTCTCTCTCCAGCTGCCTACTGATCATCAGTTTCTTGGACAGTCTAGTCTATAAAGAGTCCTCCAGACTTTGAGGCTCTCTCTTTGGTGCAAGATGAGGTTTTAAAAATCGACCAAGCTCCAGACCCCCCTCAGTCACTTTTTTCTGTTATGGCCAGGAGTCCCTCACTTCTATCCCAGCCACTGCCTCCATGATTCCCCCAAACACCATCCCTGCCCATCACCAAGAACACCCCTTAGGGAGGATCCTTGTGGCTTCCCCTGTTACAAAAGTGGGAAGGTGCAGGGAATTCTATGGGGGATGGGGCCCTTCTGTTCTTAGCCCCAGTTCTAGTGGGATGGGACATTTCTGCTTCCAGGGCGTCATGCTCCTCCACCTGGACACACAAACTCACATTTCTGGTCAGTCTGTGTAGACATGCCCTGGCTCCAGCCACTGCTCTCTCTCACTGCCTCAGCTCATGCCACCATGCCAGTTCTCTGGTATGAGTAGGAAGGTGATAGAAGCAGAAATTGTTCCAAAATAAAATGTGTGTGTACATGCGCATATGCATGTGTGTGTGTTTAAGTATGAGTGTGTGTTGGGTGTTGGGCTGAGGAGTGGGGAGCAGAGCTAAACCTGTGGTAATTTCCCTTTGGGATGACCATCATCAGGGCACTCTGGACGCCTTGCATAGACCTGTCCTCCGATGCCCTCAGACACCCTCAGACTTGCTGAAGCATCTCTCAGATCCCTCCTCTCTTCTCTCTCCTCCCAGCTGCCACCCTTGGACAGACTCCCAGGCTTGCTACCAAACTGGCTACTCCTACCCCCTGGCACAGAACTAGACCATCCCAGCCTCCTGGTCGTCCCCCAGGGAGCCTCTCATCCTGTCTACACTTCCCGTTTGGCTTTTGCTTTTTTACTGGCCCAGAACTTTCGCTGGCATAGGGATCTCCTGGGAAAGAAGTCCCCTCCACCAGTATAGATCAGTACCTGTCCTGAACCTTGAGGAGACCAAGAGGCAAAGGGCCTTCTTGCCCAGGCGCACCTCCTGCCACCCCCTTCCATATTGGACACTCTCCTGCTGAAACTTCCTTAGAGCCTCATCACCTCTTTTGATTGCCAAGCCAAATTCCTATGGAGGTTGCAGGCCATTAAACTCCCAAGATCTTTTTCAGATTAACTGCTATCTAGTCTCATGTCCTACAGATAGTTGTGAAGTTTTGACCTGAGTGTTCACCATTTTGATTCTGTCCTTTCCAGTCCAAAGAACATTTTGCTTAACAGAGAAGCCTGAGGTAACACAGAAGTTGGGCAGCCCTGTCTTCTCTCCTGGCTGTTCCAGCCACCCTGATGGGCCGTCCTGCTCTTTCTTCCATCCTCCTATTTTCTCTGATCCAGCCCAAAGACTCTTCATTATCCTTAGCTTTCCTTGCCAGGCCTAGCTCAGTCTGAGTGGGAGAGTTCCTGATGCCAGGTTCACACGCTTGTATAAATCTAGGAGACTGGAGAGGCTCTTGTGAGGTGTGGAGGAGACTCGGTCTCCCCTCCTAGAAGGAGCCCCTGTAGAAGCAGGAGACAATTTGGCCAGTTCTGCTCAAATCAAAGGTCAGGAGGCTGGTGAGGAACCTGGACCAACCTAACAGCTGCGTGGGACTTACCCTACCTTCCATTCTGTGTCTCTCTTCCTCCTCCTTTTTCTATCCTCCTTGTCTCTACTATTATCAATATTTACTAATGTTAACTCCCTCTCCTCTTCCTGCTGCTTCTTTTCCTTCATTTTCTTCTCTTTCATCTCTCTCTGTTCCCTCATTATTGCCCCCACATTTCCTCCCTTTCTTTTCTCCTCTTTTCTTCCCCCCTCCTTTGTCTTCCCAGATGGCACAGATGTCCTTCTCTTCCATTTCTCCCCAAGTTGCAGTGAGTGATTTTCACCGTGCCTGCTGGTCTTCCCTAGTCTCCCTCGTGACTGATCATGTATCAACAAAATAGCTTGTAGGTTTAGAGCTTTTATCTGGGGCTATTTTTCTCAATATGTTGCAGACTGGCTGCTGGGGAGATTGATCCTGTGACCCAGGATTCATTAGCACCATGTGTCTAATAGGGCACATTGGACAGCCATGTGATCTGAGCAGCGCTCTGAGCTTTTGGGGTTAATGGGTCTCTGGTCCTGCTGGTGGTGTTTAATGAAATAAGACAGCTTTTAAAGTGTAATAAGAAGTAACTCTTTTCTACCAGCCTATGCTTCTGAAAGCTAATGGAGATAGCCAGAGAAAGGTACTCCCCCCAGCACAAGAGAAGGCGGAGTCTTTTCTCCTTTGTTACCTTCTCCTTTGCTCCCATCATCATCATCTCCTTCCTCTTTACCAAGCTGTCACTGCCTTCCCCTAGAGCAGGGGTTCTTACCCTGGCATCCTCAGACTGGTTTTTTTAAAAATATTCTAATAATTGTATCTCGATATAATTGGCTTCCTTTGTACTTTTATGTTATTTCGTTATATGCATTTTAAAACATTGTTCCACAGAAGGGTCCACGACACAAAAAAGGTTAAGAACTCCCGCCCTAGAGCTTTGTACCAGACAGGAGTCAGTAGACTTGGCTTCGGGTCCTGGATCTGTGATTAATTCGTTAGAGCGTTTCTATGTGTGGTCCATGACGCCAAGCCCTATTCTCAGATTCCATCTGAGCCAGCTGGTCAGCTCCCAAACCTGCCCTTCTCTTCCAACTCTGCTACTTTCCATTAGTAGCTGGGATGAAAATGCCACCTGTGCCCTGGTACCTTCCATTCTTCCATCAGGACTTTGTCAGGCGTTCTTGGGTCATTCTCTGCTTTCATTTTACCCTTTATGGATCACCCTAATTGTTCTGACAGTCAGTCAACAAGCATTGCTTCATCAGGTACCTACTATGTGCCCCTGCTGAGTGCAGAGGAGTCAAACAAGGAAATGATCCCTACTTGCAGTGAGTGTGAGTTCTAATAGGGGAGAAGACTTGTCTCGGGAGGCCCTCAAGCACCTCCGGCTGACCTCTGTTTTTTTTATGTTAGGCCTCAGAAACCATCTGATTCTAAATCTGGTGCTCTCTCTGGGCCTCGGTCTGCCCATCTGTGAAATAAGGGGCTAGGCTAAATGACCTGGAAGGTCCCTTTCACTGTTTTATCTAATTTCGAGAGAACAAAAGTATTTCTTCTTTTCTAGAGAGCTCGAAGCACTTTACGTATTATTCATATTTTTTCATTTAAAAATACCTAAAGGTATCTTCAAAAATTCCTTGAGAAGAAGGACCTATTTTAGTCTCAATTTACCTGTGAGGAAATCAGCACAGAGGAATCAGGCCACTTGCACAGGGTAGTGTGGTACAGAAAGGATACTGTATCTAGAGTCAAAAGACCTGAGTTTGAATCCTGCCTCAAACAGTGGCTGCATGACCCTGGGATGAGTTATTTAACCTCTCTGGACCTCAGTTTCCCCATCTGTAAAACTGGGGGTTAGATATTTCTTAGTCCTATGAACCTAATGAATTTGAAAAGACCTTTTTGGCTTTAAAAGCCAGGCATGGCTGCTATTATCTTGACCCTTTTGCTGACTCTTTGCTCTGATCATGTGAAATGTAGCTTGGCTCTCTCCCCCTCCTCCTCCTCCTCAGGACCTTGTCTATTCTAGTCCCGTGGGCATAGCCCGAAAAGTGCTAACAGTCCTGAGAACTTTCCTCCAGGAAGACGAAGACATTCAGGTGGGGAGCCTTCTTCGGGGCCATTTTCTACAGATCCTGCAGCAGCTGCTGGTGGAGAGGGGCGCTGCCCCCCTGCAAGGTGAATTTTTATTGTCCCAATGCTTGTGGGCTCATGGGAGAGGTTTAGAAGAGGCAGGAGGTCTCTCCTAGGCCTCCTTTCCATCCTTCCCTTCAGCTTTGAGTATGGCACCTGGGTCACTTCCTCACTTTCACCCGAGTCCTCCTAGGCAGGCAGCCAGGTACAAGTCACCCTCCGGGTCGCCATTTACTGAAAGCCGTAGCTGGCGAGCCCCCACTGCTGGACTCACTTTTACAAGTCAACCAGAGGGTATTGTCAGTTCAGAGCAGAGACATGATGAAATTGTGTAGTAAGAAAGGTAGCAACAAACGGTTTCTCCCGTAAAGCTATGGCTCACTGTTCTACAAATGCACAGACTATCAGTGGGGAGAGTGGCTATACCCAGAGAATATTTGTGGCGGATCCCATAGGGACAGCCAGGAGCAGGGCACACCCCCGACAGTGCCCAGCTGCCCCCAGGCGGATCCTGCTGGGAGGGGGCCTGATGGTCTTTCCTGATCACTCTGGGGTCCTGGGCTGCTGGACCAAAGGTGTAGAGCTGCTCCCTGCTCCAGGCTTCATCTGGAGGCCTCTACAGAGGAGCTATGTCTTTCCCCCAAGGGGTGGGCCCCGTTTTCATCCAACCCAGAGGTTCTTTCTGGGGAGAGGCAGGTCCTTCATACACACACACACACACACACACACTCACACTTATACATACACACACACACACACACACACACACTCACACTCACATACACACAGAAGAATCCTGGAGCTGAAGAGTCTTTCTTGCATGTGACTTTCTCTTCTGTAAGGACAGTCATTCTCTGCAGGGACCACATCTTTTGGAAGTGAGCTCACTCAGCATCTAGGGTATTAGGCTTGGAACCCATTTCTTCCCCCTCACCAGGATCCTTATCTCTGTCCCTAACCTCTGTCTGACTTAGGGTTAGAAAGCTCTTTGTCCTTTATCACTTTCTGATTCTAGCCACGTGCCCTTCAGAAGGGTCTTCTGGGACTCTCTGAGTCTGAGGGCCAGTTCCCTGGTGCCTCCAAGATGTTTTGGTGTCTCCCCCCCTCTCTTCTTCCAGCTTGGCCTTTTATCTCAATCCTTTGTTTCAAATTCCTGACTTTATTTTGTGCATGTGGCTGGTAAGGAGCCTTCCAGGCTGGCAGAGGCCCCACAGTGAGCATTCCTCAGTTGGTACTCTGTAACAAACAATTTACATTTCTTTATTGCTTCTGGGGCACTGCCACATGGCAAGTCCAGTTACCCTCCATGAGCCTCAGTTTCTCCATCTGTAACATGAAGAGGGGTTGGACTAGAAGGCCTCTCAGGTTCTCTCCAGCTTTAGCTTGTGATCCTGTGATTCTAACATCACTCCCACTCTACAGATGAAGAAAGTGTGTCTCAGAAACATGAAATGACTCTCCTGAGGTCCCATGGCTAGTCGGTGTCAGGGTTAGGCTTAGAGGCCGTCGCAGGTCCAGAGTTAGAGGTCGGGGCATGTCCCGTAGCTTTCCTCTGTGTTGGAAAGGTCACTTCGATGTGAAATCCACAGCAGGGAGGACCCCTGTCTTTTGGCCCCAGATGTTCTTGGGAATACTTTTCTGTTTCCGTTTTGTTTATGTCTCTATGTGTTGGTGTATGTGTAGCGGGTTACTTATCTGTCTTTTCTTTCTGCTTGGCTGGTGCTCTGAACCCCCAGCTAGGAGAGAAAAAGAACTTTAGGGGAGGGAGGGAGGCCTCGGGGTTTTTGGCAGAGCAGAGAATGGTGGCCAAGGCCAAATGGGGCCTCTTGGTGGTAAAGAAGCTTATTCAGGCTTCCTCACCTTGGGGAGGGGGTGGCTTTAGTGAAGTGGGGAGCAGCTAGAAATTGTGGAAATTTTTTTTAAAAGATGTTGAGGTTTAAGTCTCCCAGGGAATTCTGTCTCTTGGCCCTAAGCTAAGACAGCTGCTTCCTCTCGAGGGAAGAGAAGATGAAGACTGTAGCCCTGCTCAGGAAGCTGTGAGAATGGCTGCTCCAACAGTGGGATGAGGGGTCCCAGGAGCTGGACTCTTGTGTGAGGGATGGGGATCAACAAGGGAGGAAAGGAGTCTGGTTTAGATGAGTAGGGAATAAGATGGGAGTAGTCCTGTAGTGGCCAATCTGGCCAGCTCCTTGACCTCCCCCTCCAGGAGCCGGGAAGCTGGGTGCTTTGGCTGCCATGGTGGGGTGCCTGTGGCTGCCGCTGTCCTGGGGCCGCTCCCTTCATTCTCCTCCTCTGCTCCTGTGCTTGCAGCCGGCAGTAACCTGCCCCTATTACTCAGCCTGCTCTTCTTGGTGCAGCCAAAGAATGAGACCCAGAGAGAGCTGGACAGCACGGACCTGAAGCTACTTCACCAGGGTGCGTGGACCCTTCAGGGAGTGGGGACCTGTCTGAGAGTGGGGACCCCTCAGGGAGTGGGGACCCGTCTGGGAGCGGGGAACTTTTGGGGAGCAGTCAGGGAGTAGGGACCCTTCAGGGAGTGGGGACCCCTCAAGGAACAGGAACCTCTTGGGGAGCAGGAACTTCTCAGGGAGTAGGGACCATCTGACAGTGGGGACCCCCCAGGTAATGGGGACCCATCTGGGACTGGGGACCCTTCGAGGAGCAGGAACTTCTCAGGGAGCACTTGCTTGGGCTGTAGCGGGGTTCTTCCTCTTGTCTGTGTCAGGGATCCTTTGGTGAACCCTTCTCAGAATAATGTTTTTAAATGCATGGATACCTAGCATTTCAAAGGAAGGCCATTATATTAAAATACAGCTATTGAAATATTGCCATACGAGTCCATGGATCCCAGATTAGAAGCCTTTCTCTAGGAGGCTGTGGGCCCCCAGGACCCTTTCCTGGCCCTGCCCCCGCTCTGGCTCCCCCAGATCCTGAGTTAGCCAGGCCCCCTCACTTCTCCCTCCAACCCCCCGGGGACAGCTGGCTGTGGCTCCTTCGTGGCAGGTGGGCAAGGGAAAGGGGAAACTGAAGCAGGCTCGTTTGTCAGCAGCCAAGGGTTAATGGGAGGAGGTTTAAATTAATGCTCCAAATATAATTTGGGGATCATCCATTGGATTTCGCCTATCTGCTCCCCTGCACTGTGTTTCTGACAGCTCCTGTCCCTGCTTAGAGTTTATGGCTCTCTTGATTAATGAATGTCAGTCTGAAATGTGGCCACTGGGGACAGCCCACAGGACTCTCTTCTTGGCCTCTCATGGACTTAGAAGGCACATTTGCTGAACTTGAGCTCAGAGGGATGGCCAACACAGGGTCTGAGGCAGGATCCCATTTGCATTTGGGCTAAACAAAAAATAATCCGAAAAATAGAAGCCTGGGGGGAACTTAAAGAAAGAAGAGTTTAGGGTCTTAGCTGGCCACAAGCTCCATGGGGGCTGATGGTTTGACAACACAGAAACTAAACAAGCTAAGGGGGTCTTCAATGGGTCTGTGGTCGGTCCATGTGGGCCTTTCTCTGTCCTACCCCTTTCCACTCTGTTCCTGGGAGGGTCTTGTGGCCCCCATGGCCTGTCCACACTCTCCCTACATCATCCTCCTCTCCCTTTCTGGGGTGGGCACCCTGGCTATAGTTTATGCCACTGCTTGTGCCCTCATCTTGAGCCATTGGTTGGGGGAGGCCTCCTCACTCCTGCCTTGGGTTTTTTGTTGCTTTTTGGGTTCTCTGTCATTAGAAGACTCCTCTAAGCTGGTGTGGGCCCAGGAATCACAACCCTAGTGCCTGAGAGGGAGAAGAGTGATGTCACACAGATGGGCATCCTTGGAAGCCCGGCACGACCTCTCTGATGCCCCCTCCCCCCACCCCCTGCCTCTTCACTCCTTCTTCCTGAGCCACCTGACGGACGCCCCCTCCCCCAGACCCACGTGCTGCTCACTCCATGCCTGGGCCCGGAGCTTTCTTCATCCTCACAGATGTGTCTTTCTGTTGAACCCTGAAGCTGGCAGAACAAGGTTCAGCCTTAGGCTGCATTAAAAGAAGCAGAGGGTCCAGGTCAAGAGAGGAAATTGTGTCCCTGAGCCCTGCCCTCACTGGCCCCCACTGGGGGCTCCTTGTGCTCAGGTCGGCATCACTTGGTAACAAGAACATGGACAAACTGGCGTGTTGGACTAGGGTGGAGAAAGAGGCACTGGGCGTGAGGGGTCTGGAAACTGTGTGTCCGGAGAACAGAGATGGGGGAAGAAAGCTGAGGGACTTTGCTAGGATGGAACGCTCAGTGGTCGGCTCCCTTGAGTGTGGTCCAGCAGCAATTTGGGGGCATGGTCATGGCCTTGGGGACACTTGTGTGGGAGGCTCCTGAGGACAGGACAAGGGCCAGCGTGGGGGCAGGGGTGCCCATCAATGAAATGGGTGACTTTGTGGTGCACTGGAAAGGTGTAAGGAGGACTTGTATTTCTGAGTTAGAGACTGACGACCTCCATCGTTGTGATTCTGTGAGCTCGCTGGGCAGCTCCCTCACCCCTTCCCTTTCATCTTTTCTTTGGTGGAGCTGCTGTGTGGCAGATGGTCCCCCTGGGATGCCCTTTCTGAAGAGCTCCCAGGACCCCGGCCCAGGCAGGAGCACCCCACAGATTAGCTGTTGAACTTGTGAGTGAGGGTGCAGTGAGGGTGTTCTAGGTCTCGCTGAACATTCATGAGCATCCAAGGTGAAAATCACACCCTGGGGACTGAGATTGAGAGCTGGGAGGGACCCCAGGGCTGTCTAAGCCAACCGCACCCCTTCATTGTAGAGAAGAGGGAATTAAGACATTAAGTGACTCGCCCAAGGTCACAGGGTAGTAAGTAAGCCTCAGAGAGGCAAGATTTGAATTTGGGTCAGCTGGCTGCTGACCAGCATTCTTTCCACTGACCTCAGCAGCCTTCTGGTTCAACCCATCCACAACCCCTGAATCCATGAACCGCAGCTCCCTGCTTGCTGCCTCCTCAGCTTGGCATAGAAAGTCCTCCATGCCACCCCTCTCCACCCCCCGCCCCCATCACTAGGGTCATTAATAGGCTCAGAAATTCAAGGATGGGATTGTAGAGATCAGAGAGTTCAACCCCCTCATTTTGCCAGTGAGGAAACTGAGGCTCTTATTCCCCTTCATGCCCTCTCTGATCTGGGCAGACTGGCAGCCAGCTGTTCTCTGGGCCCGGCATATTCTTTCCCTCCCTGTGTCCAAGCCCCACCCCCCTTCAGAACAGGGACCTCCTCCTACAGGAGACCCATCCTGATTTGCAAACCCCGCCCCCCCCCCACCACCACAGTGAGTAAGGAGGTGCAAATGTCATTGTCCAGGCCTAGGAGTTCACTGGTGTAGGAAGCTCTGGGGACTGGAGATCAGGCCCTGCTCCGCAGCTCCTCTTACAGCTGCTTGGGGCGCTGAGATCTGGAGAAACTTGCTGTGGGTCAGGCAGCCGGGACAGGTCAGAGGAGAGACTCTCACCCAGGTCCTCTGTCCACTACACCACATGCCCTCTCTCAAGAATGATCATCCCTGGTTTGTTTGGTTTTTAATATGAGGAAACTGAGGCTTGGCATGTTAGGATGTCCTTGTGAAGAGCGGAGCCAGTTTTGACCATCCTGCCACAGCGAAGTCAGAGGGTCATTCAGTGCCCAGCCTCCTGCTGGCGTCAGCCCTGGCGTCCACGTTCCTTGTGTATCCAAAGGGATGGAGGAGACAGAGGCTGGATGGGGCTGGCACAGTGCCAGGAGAGGCATACAGTGACCAGGTCAGAAACCGAGTTTGTGCATCAGGGGATTCTCCTTGCATTCATCCCATCAGGACACGTTTTCCCACAATCCTCCTGGACTGTCTATCCATAGGCCTTTGTGGTGATGCCCCAGCCGGCACAGGCCTGGGTCCTGCCTCCACACGGGGGTCCTCGGGAGGCCCTGCAGGGTGTTCTGGGAGGCTTCCTCTGTTTTGCAGTGAGTAACCTGTGTGGGAAGTGCAGCCTGGACCACGTGGAGATGCTGCTTTCCTCCTTCAACTTCCTGTACTGGAGTCTCCACCAAACCACTCCTGGCAGCCGGAAACAGGGTACAGGAGGGTGCGGGCTGGGGCCAGCCTAAGGGAAGGGGGCAGAAGAGGCCAGCCTTGTTCAGGAAGGCCCTGTCCGAAGCCTGATGCCCACCTCTTTGGGCCAGCCTGGCGGAGCTTTCTGAACCATTGAGGGACGCGGGCTGTGAGTGCGGGGACTTAGGGCTCTGTGGGGGAAGGAGGAATTGGAGATCCGGTATCTCAGGGAAAGGAGGATTGGGTTCCAGATTCTTGCAAACTGGAGCCCTTTTAAGTCCAGCAAGAGCATACCTTGGCTTTTGAAAATGGGCACAAATTGGGGCAGCCGGATAGTGCGCCGGATAGAGCACCGGCTCTGGAATCAGGAGGACCTGAGTTCAAATCTGGCCTCAGACACTTGACACATGTACTAGTTGTGTGACCCTGGGCAAGTCACTTAACCCAGTTGCCTCCAAAAAAAAGAAAATGAGCTCAAAGGAGGGATGCAGTGCATTTGCATTGAGGCAGAGGGGCAGGGATACAGCTGGGCTGTAACCGTGAAGGCTGAAGCGGGGAGGATGGCGGGAGGCCTTGAGTGCTGGGCCCTCGCAGTGGATGTTGGGGAGTGAAAATGGGTTTCCTGCCGCAGGCATTTTCCAAACATTCTGGAATAGTAGTGAGATATAACAGAAAGATCCTCGGACTCAGTGTCCGAAGAGCCGAGTTCGGATCCTAGTTCTGCCACTCACGAGCTCTGAGACCCTGTTCAAGGTGCGTCCTCTCTCTGGGCCTCAGTTTTTCTCATCTGTAAGACGGGACTAATGAGAGTTACACTCCCTAACTCAGGGATAGGGATGAGGCCTCTGATTGCATGGGCACAGGGAACTCCTGGATGAGGACGCTCTCTCCTCTAGTGGAGGTCTGCACCTTCTCGGTAACTTACAAATTTGGGGAGTTGCTAGAATACCAAAGGGCTAAGCACTGTGCACAGGGTTACACAGTCAGGGTGCGCTTGAGGCGGAATCTGAACCCGGCTCTTCCTGGCTCAGAGGCTGGCCTTCCAGCTGCAGTGGACGGGTAAGCTCTGACTGTCACGTGACCTTTCCAGGGACCTCCACCCAGGCAGGCAGGCTCCTCACTTGGAAAACTAAGGGGGTCTTTGGAATGATTTCTGTGCTTATTCATTCATGTGGTTCATGCTTATTTACCCAGACTCAGACTGTCAGAGCAGGAAGCTTGGGAACGTCCACTCCCACAGCTTTGTTTGTCAAGTGATGAAACTGAGGCCCTCAGAAGTGATGGCATTTGTCCTTGGTGGGATCTGAATCCAGGTCCTCTGGCTCTGAAGTCACTGTGAAAACAAAGGCACAGGGAGCTTGGGACGTGAGATATCAGTAAAGAACGTTTGGTTTGGAGATGGAGAATCCTGGCTCTGACCCTACTTACTATCTGTAGGATGACCAAGACTGGCCTCCCAAAATCCCTCTCCCAAATCCCTCCTCACTCTGGAACCAACCTTCCTCCCTCCTTCCTTCCTTCCCTCCTTTCTTCCCTCCCTCCCTCCTTCCTTCCTTCCTCCCTTCCCTCCCTCCCTCCTTCCTTCCTTCCTCCCTTCTTCCTTCCTCCCTCCTTCCTCCCTCCTTCCTTCCTCCTTCCTTCCTTCCTCCTTCCTTCCTTCCTTCCTTCCTCCCTTCCTCCCTTCCTTCCTTCCTCCCTCCCCTCCTCCCTCCCTTCCTCCCTCCCTTCCCTCCTTCCTCCTTTCCTTCCTTCCTTCCTCCCTCCTCCCTTCCTCCCTCCTTTCTTCCTCCCTCCTTTCTTCCTCCCTCTTTCCTTCCTCCCTCCTTCCTTCCTTCCTCCTTCCTTCCTTCCTCCTTCCTTCCTTCCTTTCTTCCTTCCTTCCTTCTTCCTTCCTTCCTTCCTTCCTTCCTCCCTTCCTCCCTTCCTCCCTCTCTCCCTCTCTTCCTCCCTCTCTTCCATCCCTCCCTTCCTCCTTCCTCTCTTCCTCCCTCTCTTCCTTCTTCCCTCCCTCCCTTCCTCTGTTTCTCCCTTTGATATTTACTGATTGCCTACTGTGTGCCAGGCACTTGGCCTGTGTTTGTGCTGCCAGCCCCCCCTCCAGTCCTGGGTACTTTCCTGGCAGCTGGTGGCTGGCAGCTGTGGCCTTGCTCTCTCATGAACATGCCGTGCCCACCTTCTCCCCCTGCAGCGGTGGCCGTGCTTCTGTCCAGCACCCCCTTCCTCACACTGCTGCAGAAGACTCTGGGGCTCACGTGGATGGAGCCAGCCCCTGCCTCTGTGCTTCTGGGCCCCTCCACAATGGAGGCAGCCCTCCTCTGCTCAGGCTGGCTGCTCACAGCCTCCCTTTCTGCTCAGCAGCACCTTGGAGGGTTGGAGGTGAGTCTCTTACCTTGTCTCCCACCCTGACCCCCAGACCTTTAGCTATGGGACTAGAAGGTGAACCCTGGGAGAGGAGAGGCATCCGGCCCATCTCAGAGGACGAGCCAAGGATGGCATAGGGTCCCCGAATCCTAGCTGGAGGGGCCTCAGAGGTCCTGGAGTCAAGATGGCTGAGGCCTAGGGGGGGCAAGGAACCGTCACCTAGGTTCGTGTGGGTAGTGGGTACCGAGGCAGGGTTGGGCCTGTGTCTGGGGCCCAGCCTGTATGTGTACATTTGTCATGCCCAGTAATCCAGGAGGTGCAGGGTCCCTGTGTCTTTCTTCAGGGAGCTCCAGGATGCTACGCGTACAAGTGTGGTGCACAGCTAGTTCTTGAGGGAGCTGATTCCATCCAGGGTGGGCACGTGGTCCAGGCTACAGACCCTAGATCCCTCTGTGGGCTCAACTGGAGGTTCTCAGAGGGCGGTCCAGGGGCCTCTGAGAGGCCCTGAGACCCTTCCAAGGGCTCCTGGAGAGCAAAATGTGCATCATGGTACTAAGACATTATTTGCCTAGTAAAATACTCCTTCCTTTTCCAACAACACGTCAGTGTGAGGCTGGGCTTTCTTCATGGGTTTCAACCAGAACAGCCCATCCCAGAGGCAGAGGCAGAGAGAATCCAGCCGGCTTCTAGTAAGCCAAATGTTCACGACATTGGCAAGAATCATATAAACAGTGCGACTCTTCTCACCGAAAGGTGTTTGTTTTGGAAAATATAGTTATTTTTCCTAATAAATATAATCTGTTAACACATAACGGATTTATTATCATTTGAAAGCATATCAGTTTTTATTTCTATTTTGGTGAATATCAATCATATAAACCACATAACAAAAGCTCTTTGGGGTCTTCAGTTTTGGAGAGTGTAAAGGAGGTGTCAGTAATTTTTAAAGTATAAAGTGGTCCTGAGACCTGTTGCTCTTTGGAATGTGTTTGGGCTGAAAAATTCAATGCCATGTGGCCAAGCTGGCAATGAGCCTCTAGGCATCCAGGCTGGTTCTCAGGGTGAGCAAAGAATCCATCCCCAGGCTTGTGCTGCTGATTACTCCAGTTTGGCAAGGCTGGCCAGAGCTTCAGCTCGGTGTGGGCATCACCGACAAGCAGCCAGGGCCACTTATTAAGGTTCACTCTATCCCAAGCTCTGGCCTATAGGGATACCAGTAGAAATCAGGATAGGCCCTGCTCTCAAGGTGCTTGCCGCCTTTAGCAGCATTGCCATGGTGGTGGCTGCGTGGGAGAAGCACTTTGGACTGGACCATAAGGAGGGCATTAAAGATACCCCAAACCAAGGGCTGTTTGAGGTCCAAGGGGAACAGTATTAAACACCAGGGGGAGCAGGGAAGTTTTCCTGGGGTGGGGAGGATGGTCAGGCCCAGAGAGGCCTCCAGTTTGGCCAGTACAGAAACAGCACAGAGAGGAGTCATGTGATACATCAGGGACCCAGGAGGTGCCCAGGGGTCAAGCTAGGGGAGCTGCTTCTCAAGGGACACATAAGGAAATCCCCAAGGCATCCTGTTCATACCAAACCCTCCTGAGAAGAGGCAATCAGTGCCAAATGGCATCATACCTGTTGGGCATCTCAGCAGGCATGCTTCCTTTGAGGAGGGGTCACATAGGAGCTCCTCTGGTATTCCCCCGCCCCCCAACCCCATTCCTGCCAGAGACTAGATATTCTTTCTCTCTCTCTCCTCCTCTCTCCTCTCTCTCCGCCCCCCTTCTCCCTCTCTTTCTCTCCCTCTTCCCTCCCTCTCTTTATATAGATAGGTAGTCTCTATGGGGGATACATGTTTTATTTCTCTATCTCTTATTGTTGGATAGAATACAATTGAATTTTAGGCTTTGACCTCTGGGACAGCCAGCTCACGATGGTTTCTTTGACACAGTATCACTGAATCTGCTCTGCTGTTGTGGAAAATCAGTCAGCACACATTTATTTATGAAGCACTTTCTATGGGTCAGGCAGGACTTGAACCCAGCTCTTCTGACTCCACAGCCAGAGTCCTTCCTGGCAGCATCAGAGGGAGGCTCTGAAGCCGGGTCTTTGTGATCCCAAGTCCAGCAGCCCTGACGTGGTGATCGGTGGTCCCTGATGCTGGGGGGGTGTAGTCCTACAGCTCTGTCTTTGGGAGCCTAGATGGGGAAACCAGACTGCCATGCAAAGATTAGACTGGACCCTGAGGTCCAGGAGAGAGAGAGTCTGCCTTGGAGAGACTCTGTGGGAAAGTAGCCACGGCCTTGAAGGATGAGCTAGTCTGGGGGCCAGAGAGAGGGGGTGTGCATTCTCAGACAGGAGGGAAGGGCGGCTCACCAGGGAGCACCCTAAGATGGAGGAGGTAGGGGAGGGGAGGCCACTTGGCTAATTTTTGGATTCTCTTTTGTCGATGTAGGTAGAAGGGAAGGGAGGCAAAGACGTGATTCCCAAGATCCCTGGGGTTTAAAGGCTTCTCTCCTCTTTCCCTTGGTTCTCTATGAGACTGGTCTGGCTCCTCCCCCTCCCCCACCTACCTTGTGTTCTCCTTACCTATAGAGGGTCCTATTCCCCTCCCTACCCCCATTTGATGGTAAGCACCTTGAGGACAGGGAGGCTGTCATTTCCCTCTGGACAGCCCCACCCCCTCCCAGGGCCTTGCTCATCCGGAGCACTCCCCTTACTCCCTCTTCGTGGTTGGGTCATTGGCCTCTTCTCTCCGCTCTGGGCAGGTCCACCAGACGCTCACAGTAGAGCTGGACAGAGTCCTACGCACCCTCACTTTTAGGAAGAAGAAAGCGGCCTTGTTCTCAGGTGCGTGGTGGGAAGAGCCTTCTGTCCTGGGCCCTCATAGTAACCAGCTGGGGTGGAGGATGTGTGGTCTGGGGTGGGTGGGGGGCAGAGGTGAGACTGCCATCCTGGGGGCCAAAGATGGAGGCAGCTGTTCTCTGTGCAGCCAGCATCCTCAGATTCCTGCGGACAGCCCTGGAACAGAATCTCTCCTCGGCCCTGGTGACGCTGGTCAGCTCAGACTTAGGGCAGACGCCCTGTCCAGAGGATTCTGCCCTCTCCCCACTGTCCCTTCAGCAGGTCCTGTCCCTCGTAGTCAGCCTTCAGAACCTTCTGGTGCAGGTAAGTGCCTGGCCCGAGAGGGACGTGGGGCTTCTCTCTCCTGCCCGCTCCCGAAGAGCCAGTGAGGCCTTGGGTGAGTCACTCCAGTCCTGCTGAGCCAGACCATTGCCTACACTTGATTCTGAGGACTAGAAGGGCCACTAGCAGCCCTCTGGAGTAGTTTTGCTGATGGGTAAACTGAGGCCCTGGGAAGGATCTAGGACTTTAGATATTATTAAGCCATGGGCATTAATTATCAAGAGCAGGGAACAGTGAGGAGCTCCCCCACAGTAGAGGGAAATCTAAAGCCTCCTGTCCCCAGGGAGCTTCATTCATTTAATTAATTCAGCAAACATATATTAGGGTCCTTCTGTCAGCAGAGCATTGAGGCTTTCTCTGGGGCACACAGCATTACAGAGAAGCACGTTGGACAGGGGAGAATAAAAGGCTGCTTGTGGTCAACACAAAGGGAAGGTCCCTCCTGATGGGAAGGCCCCAGCAGGGACCCTCAGAAGCCAAGAGTGGGGGAGCACCTTCCTGCTGTAGGGGACAGTGTAGACCTGAGGCAGGACTGACTCCTGGCCCACCCACTTGCGCAGTGAGAGGGGCCAAGGTTCGCCCCACATTGTAGAGAGTCTGGGGCTAGACAAAAGGGTTTGGCCTTGGTAGGGAGTCCCTGAAGATTCTGATTAGAGAAGTGATATGTCAAGACTTATGTGAGAGAAAGGTGGTTCTGGCAGGACCAGAGGGAGGGGGAAGTGGGAGGAGCTAGAAGGAGCTTTAGGCCCAGGCCAGTGGCTCTGAGGGCTGGGGCTGGTGACCTGCAGAGTAAGCCCAGAGAAATGGGAGGCAGGGCCCTGAGTGGGTAAGAAGGGGATTAAAGGGGGAGTGATGAAGGATGCCCCATGGTTTGGGTGAGCCCAGTGGTCAGAGAAGACCATTGGGGCTTGTGGGAACTACAGGAGCCCTTGCTAATAAGCTAATGATTCAACTTCAGAGCTTAGAAGTAAGTTTCTGGGTCAGGGTTATGTTGGGAATGGAGAAGTGTTATTCGCTGTCCTTCACAAGCCACTAGAAACCACCAAACATTTCTTCTTTTGACTCCCACCCACATGTCCCTGCTGCTCCTGACCCTTGAGTTCCTGCTCAAACAGTGGTGAGGTCTGCCCTCACCCCAGTGAAAGCTAATTGGTGGGGCACAAGACAGACTGTCATGTGGAAGGGGTGTTAGACATGTTCTGTTTGGCCTCAGAGGCCAGAATGAGGAGTTGAGGGGGTGAGGAAAGGAGGCAAATTTGGGCTGGAAGTCAAGAAAACTTCCTGCCAATGAGAGCTGTCCCACAGTGTCTGGACTGCCTCTGGGGCAGTGGGCTCCTCCTTGGAGGCCTTGAAGCACAGGCTAGAGGACTGTGTGTTCTGGTGAGGGGTTGGAGCAGGTGAGCACCGGAGTCCCTTTCAGTTCTCCAGTCCTATGATCCTGAATCTTGCCCAGGGCCTGCTGGTATGTGTCTAACATACCCGCCTGTTCAGCTACTCTTCTTTCCAGGCTTGTGGTTATTATTCAGGTTTCATTTCTTCCACGAAACCTTCCCTGGTTTCATGATTTTGTTTATGTTTTTAAAATCTTGGGCTCAGTGTCCTTGTCTCTTCCATGCCCAGCCTGTAACGCGGATACTTTCAGGGCTCCCCTCACTCTGTCCTTGGCATTAGGGACATTGTAGAAATGTGAAAAGAACACTGGACTTGGCATCCTGTGAACTGGCTTCACATCCAAGCTCGGGCACTTTGGTGTAGCTGGTGGCCCTGGGCAAGACAACGAGCAGCTCGGAGCCTTGGTTTTCTTATCATAAAGTTTTTGTGGTGGTTGTTTGGTCGTTTTTCAGTCGTTTCTCACTCATCATGACTCCAGTGAGGCTTTCTTGGCAAAGACACTGGAGTGGTTTGTATCATAAAATTGGGGGAATAATACTGACATCTTCTGCCTCACAGAGTTGTTGTGCAGAAAAAGTCCTTTGGAAACACAGGTAATTATCATCACTGATGACACTATCAGGCACTAGCCCTCTTGGGGGCAGTCCCAAAAAGGAGCCTGTCTTTGGGGTGGCAATTAGAGTGAGAACTGTTCATTGTCTGAACTAGACAAAATCTGTCCCCTGGGCCCTGTTCCCTTTCAGAGCCACTTAACCTGGTTCTCCACTGCAGCCATGTACTCACCTCCCAGGGCAGCTGTATGGCTGTCCCAGTGTATGAGTGAGAGGTGTTATTATCTCAGCTTAGCTGCAGAGGTGTTTGGGGAGACAATGATTACTCTTCCCTGGGTCAACATGCTGAGAAAACAAAGGCCTTGGTCCCTGGATCCAGGAGGGTGGAACTCTAACCTGGACACTTCTCAGGAGCTGGATTTGGTAACTCCCTCCCCCTTGAACCTGCTGTGCAGAAGCCCAGTTTCACTGAACCGCATGAAAAAAGGAACAGTGTCTTGGTTCTCCATAGTGCTTTTGAATTCATTCATTCACTTGTAAGCATCAAGCTTCCAGACCCTAGACTTGGAGCTTCCAGGACTGTTAACTGTCCTCTCCTTTTGAATCCCTTGCTCCTTGTCCTGTCCCCTCTCATGCCGTGCCAGACCACATACTTCAGTGTCCCCCACAATCTTCCTTCTCCTTTCCTCCTCATGTATTTCTAAACATTACTAGAGGAAACTGCCCAATGGGCCAATTGAGTACTAACAAATCTGTTATCTAATCTCATTTCATCTAATATCAAGAGGGGTCTTTTCTCACTCTCCATAGCAGAAGTTCAAATCCTTTTATCTGATCAAGCCCATTACAACATTTCCTCTTGCCACCCAGAGAGGGGTAGGGTTAGGTCATAGGTTCCAGAAGCTCCTGGGGGGGGTGCTCTGGAAAGATCCAGGTACAATTGGGGGTCATTGAATAAAAATAAGGGGTAGAAGCCTAAGAAAAGAAGAGAGGAGAAGAAAATTTTGAAAAACAATTCGTATATGTTTCATCTATTGTGTAACAGAGTTAAAGTCACAGTGATTACATTATTTTCCAAATAAACCCACAAAATGCAAGTTATAACAGCTCAGTGGTCAAGTCTACTGAGAGGTCTTAACAAGCAAGTGTTGGCAGGTGAGCATGTTGAGAAGTCCAGCACACATCAGCAGGAATATGTGCATGGAATGACTTATTTACTGTGGGGATCATGTGTGATCACATAATGCGATATTGTGTAATCAAAATTTCAATGAAGGAAAAACCCACAAATTTACAATAAATTATTAAATTTAAGATGTGCCATTTTATATGTATATATATATGTATATATAGATAGATATATATTTTAAAATGGCACAAATAAAAAAAAAAAACCGCTAAAGGGTTAAAGAAAGTAGATCTCCAGGGGTGCACTAAATAATAATTTTTTTAAAAGGAGCAATAGGCCAGATAAATTTGGGAACTTCTGGGTTAGGTGATGGGTCTTGGGCTAACTGAGAATTGTAGAGAATTTGCCACTTCTCTAGCACTTGTACTCATCAGAGAAGAGCATTGTAGCTGCCAGGATGAATAAGGGATGGCCCTGATCCTGCTGATTAAACACGAGCAGGTTAGTGGTTAGCAGTGCCACCTGGTGTTCAAATGTGAAAATAGAGACTATCTGTCATCAGCTCCACACCCCAAAAACCTCCACACCTATTCCACACCTCAAAAAGCATCCAGATCACTCTCTAGTCTCTTCTTTACTCTAGTTTTGGAGGAAGAAATGATTCTTCTCCTTTCTAAGATCATCCCCTGTACTTTGCCCTTGTTTCCATACCTTCCTGTCTTCTCCAGGAGCTTGTCCCTTCCATAAAGTACCCCCCCCAATCTCCTGCTCTGTCTCTGTTTCTCTCTTTGTTTTTCTGTCTCTCTCTCTCGTATTCAATCTTTTCCCATCTACTGGCTCCTTCTCTTCTTCCTAAAAAGAGACCCCAGGCTCCCCCATCCTTAAAAACCTTTTGCTTGGCCCTGTCCCCCCCCACAACCTATCATTTTATGCCTCTTCTCTGTTTCTTAGGCAAGCTCCTAGGAAAAGTCATCTGTGCTTATTTCCTTCACTTCCTTACCTCCCACTCACATCTCAAATCTTTACAGTCTGGCTTCTGACCATACAACTAGACTAAAATTACTATCTCCTAGGTTACCAATGATCTCAACTGCTAAAGCAAATAGCCTTTTCTTAGTCTCCGTTTGTCGTCTTCTGTGCAGCTCTGGACACCACCAACTAGCCCCTCCCCCTGGTTAACTTCTCTCTCAACTTCCAGGACATTTTTTCTGATTCTCTTCCTGCCTGTCTGATTGTTCCTTCTCAGTCTCCTTTGCTAATTCTTCATCCATCTCTTACCCCTTATGTGAGAGTGTCCCGCAAGGCAAAGTCCAGGGCCTTTTTTTCTCTATATAACTTCTCTTGGTGATTTCCATAGATTCAATGGTCATCTTCTGATATGTAGTCAGTCCTAAATGTCTCCTGAATTCCATTCCCGGTTTGCCAGCTATCTATCTGGTAGAATCACCTGGATATCCCATAAGTGTCCCAACCTAACATTCCTACACCTGAATTTATCATCCTTTCCTCTAAAGCCTTCCCTCCATCAAACTTCCCTGTTTCTGTTGAGAGTACCACAATCTTTACAGCCACTCAGGTTTGCAATCTAGGAGTCATCTTTGGTTCTCCTCTCTTCTTCAGTCTCTATTTCTAAACATTTGCCAAGTCTTATTCATATTATCTCCACAGCTTCTCTCTCCTTTCAGTACTCTTATTCAGAGTCTCATCACTTCTTGCTTAGACTGTTGTTTTAGCTGCCAAGTAGACCTGCTAGCTACTAACCTAATTCTATTCAGAAGAAGGATCAGGAGCTAGGCTTGACCCATGCTCACCCCACATGCTTTGCCCGTTCTCTAGCCAAAGTGTTGTGAAAGTGCCAAGCTTACTTCAGTTCTCAAAGAGTACACTACTTTCTTTCCCCCAATTTGATCTCTTCTGTCCAGATGGCATGACAACTCATCAGGCTGGGGATATGTTTAGTGTGCCTTTAACTAATATGCATAGCTCTGAGCCCCCATCCTACCAGAAACCCTACCATCTTCCTTAGATCTGCTGCATTTCACTGAGCCCTAGTCACATGATCTCAGCATAATGGAATCAACTCTCTTCAGGAACAAATAGGCATGCTCTGATAGTATATATGGTGTTTTATTCTTTGCACAGAATCAATAAAAGCATTAAAAGAGAATAAAATAAACAAAAATCTATCACACATGCCTGCAACCTCTTCAAACCTATCCAACTTACAGAGAGTATGTAGGCTGCATTAAGTCAAAAAGTTCTAAGAAAGGTTCTTCTTGCCTGTGGGCAAAGAAGTATATAGACAACACCACACCTGTCCCAGATAGTATTTGATTTGTGCCAGAAGGCATCAGGTAAAGACTCAGGAACTCTGAACCTAGAATATGACTCCTTCTCCTACATTGGAGAAAAGGATGAAGCAGGCCATGGACTTGGGATCTGAATACAAGCTGAAGGGGCCTCATGGCCCGCTCATTGCTCCTAATGTGGAATACCCTATATTTTATTCTTGTTTTTTTTTCCTCTCTTGATTTTGTTTTAATATTTCTTGTTGCCTCTTGGAGTCACTAACTTCTATTTGGTCCGTTTTGATTTTCAAGGGATCTGTTGCTTGGGTAAGGCTTTGTACCTCTTGGGCCAATCTTTTCTCTTTAATCCTTTCTCTTTTCTTTTCCACTTTCCCCCTAGTGCTTTCATTTCTCTTCCATTTCTTTCTTCTAGTGCTCTCATTTACAAACTCATTTTAAACTCTCTTAAAAAAGAACAAACCAACAACTCTTCATCTCTCCTAGGAATTTTGGTTGAGTTTGTGCCCAAGTTGTATTGCCTGTAGATGTTTCAGAGTCATCTTCAGGGTTTATATCTTGAGCATCCGTTACCAAAGCAGCACTTTTTTGTTGGGATTGTTTGTTTGCTCATTCCTCTACCTTACTTCCTGATTTTGGACTTTATATTAGGGCCAGGCTCCACCCACTTCTACAGGGAATGTATGGGCTGTATTTGGTCTTGTTTTGGGTTCTCTTGATTCCTGTTGCTGCTTTCTTAGGGTATTGAGTGTTGTGTTTTTTCAGGACCTCAAAGGCAGTTCAGCTTGGAAACCTTCAGGCTTCCAGTGCACCCAGAGCAGTTTGATCCTGGGTGAAGTCTGAGGCCCACCCTCCTAGTCTGAGCTCTGTATGTTCCTAACAACTGTGGGCTTGACCTGGTTGGAGATCCAGTAGACTGTCTGCCAGATGAAAGGCCCTGTAGGTTCTGAGTAACAGGAAGTGCAGGCTGTCCTTTGGTCTGGGCTTCCGGCTCTGGTTATTCTGCTGCAGGCTTCATTCTGAGCTGGGGGCTAAACCTGAGACCTCGTTCTGCTCACAGTCAGAATCACACAGCTGATGCTTGTTCTGTACTTGCAGCTTAGGGCCATTGAAGGCTTCTTGCCCTGGACCACTCTGCTGTTCTCCCCAGCTGACATATCCCCCATCACATGCATGTCCCTTCCTCAGGCCACTCTAGATCTGAGCAACAGAGGTGCCCCATGGCGCTTGATCCTGCTTCTTGCACAAGGTCAGAGTCCTCTTCTTGCCCTAGTGCACAGCCGTGGGAAGGCCTGTCTTCAGTACCTGAGCTAGAAGGCTCTACATGGCCACTCTGGGCTTGGCTCCACAGTGTTCACTGACCTCTCTGCTAACCTGGGCAGGAAAATGATGCGTTGTGACTTTTTTTCTTGAATTTTCCCATCAGGACTCAGGCTGGTGCTTTTTCTAGGTTTTTGTGGAGGAGTTGTGGGGGAGAGCTGCACTGAATGTCTTCCTGCTACTCCACCATCTGGGCTGGCCTTCCCAGCTCATTGCTTCTGGTGCTGGAGGACAGACTGCTGGACCCCACAGCAGGGAACAGCTAGGAAACTCCTCCTGTCACCATCTTACCCTGGAATCTCCCTTGAGACCTTTGCCTCAAAGCACCTTCATCATGCTGGGTCATTTTTTTGTCCCCTTCCTATCCTGCTTTCCCATCTCAGAGCCAAAGGCCCCTTCCTGCTCAGAAAAATAGGAGAGGCAGGCGATTGGGGGATATTACATCAGAATAATGTAATTGGTGTTTAAGTAGTTCAAAATTTCTGCCCCAAGCTTCCATATGATTTAGAGTTAGAAAATCCATCTAATAATACCGGTTTAATTCCCCAGAAGGGGGCTGTAGAAGGAAGGAGATGGGCCAGATTCTTTTCAAGGCTCCTTCTAGCTCTAAAATTTTCTGATTCTGAATAGCCACAGATACCTCATTCTAAATGTAATGGTGAACACCAAAGCAGGCCCTGACTTTTGGAGGGTTTGGCCTTTCCTCTCCATGACAGAGCCCAGCCTTGGGCTAGGGGGCATTCCATCTCATAGGCACATCTCCCTCTTCCCCACCTCCTCCACATAAGAGAAAGTACTCTGTATGAGATGCTCCCAGTCTGGGGACAAGAGAAGAAGGTGGCAGGGAAGGACATAACTGCAACACAGGCCCTGGAGACCTTTGGAAGGGCTGAATGCAGCCAGGAGCCAGGCCCTGGCTTGGTGGAAGCAGTAGGCCTGGGCACAGTGTCCCAAGGAGAGGAGGTGAGTCTCCTGACTTGGCATCTGGGCAATGCCAGGCTCTCTTCATGCTGCCCATGTTGGTCCAGGCAGCCCTGGTCCAGCCTCTGGAGGGGGCCATGGGAAAAGCTTGCTGCCTATGTGACTTTGGGAGTCGCTGGGCCTCTTTAGATTCCAGGTTCCTCATTCGGAAACAGGGGGAATGGGCTAGAGAACCCCCAGAGGCCTTTCCAAATCTGAGCCTATGAGCCCCAGGTTGCTTTGTGATGCAAGAGCCAGGTGTTTCTTAGGGAGAGGTGGGGTCTTGTCACCTGATTGTTTTCCCATGTCTGGGAACACCTACCACAGGAGGAAAGCTTCCACCATGGAGGAAGCCGAAAGCGCTGAGCAAGGAAGATTCTACGTGTGAGGGTTTGCAGAGAAGAATCAGGCTGGGCTGGGGGCACCAGGCAGGGGAGGGGCTCATCTGAAGCAAAGAGAGCCCAGAAAACCAGTGGTTCTTCAGACTACCACAGGAGAGATGTTTCTGTAGCCTTTCCCTTGGGATAGGAGTAAGGATGGCCCAGAAGGGCCTAGCTTGCGCTTCTGTCAGAAAGGACACTTGGATTTCCTGTGTGAGGATGTCCTAGATTCGGCCATAACCATAAAGGGATTGCCTGCTGCCCCTGCCTAGGGAAATGCAGGCTTGTAGGCACCCAGCAAAGAAGCCTCTTCCTGCCCATGGTTCCGGTAGGCTCTGGCCAGATTGTTCTGGGCACATTTTATGTCTTCAGGCAGTTTCCTTTCACCAATTTAATTGGTGTCTACCCAGACTTGCCCAGTGAGCTTGAAAGAAAGGGAAGGGACCTAGGCATGTTGTTGAAGGTATCTTTCAGAAGCTAAAGGAATTAAAGTTCCCTTGTCATATGCACTGGAGAGAGGTCTCAGGGTAGGCAAGCCTGGCAAGAGTCTGAGCAACCTGGCAGGCCAAGGCTGCACTGAAGTGGACCTGCTGCTCTGGCTTTCTGCCAGGGTGAGGTCAGCCAGGAGCCCAGGCCTCTCCCCATCCAGAATCCTAGTGCCCCAGGGGGAGCTGCTACCTGGTGAGTTGTGTCTCTGTTAGGGCAGCCGTCTGAGACCATGTCCCAGCAACCTCTGCTTGTGTTGGAGTAACCAGGGCCCTGAGAGGGAAAGGGACCTTGGCTTACCTTTGGGACTAGAAGCTCTTATGTCACCCGGGTCACTGGATGAAGGATTACAAGAATCAATGTCTTCAGCCTACCTTATCAGGGGCAGGTTAATGATTAGAGGAGGGTGCCTGGCCCTGAAGGGATGCTAGACACTGGAAAGGTTTCTCTGATAATCATCTCCCGGTGATACAGGCTCAGGCCATACAGCTTTCTGCTCCAGCCCCCATGTGATCAGGAATCTCCTCAACCACATTCCTGACAAGGGGTCATCCACCCTTTGCTTTAAAACCTCTACTGTAGCCCATCTGGCTTTTGGATTGCCCCGTGTGTATACCAAGGAATTCTATGGAGGAGATAAAAGCATTGAGGGAATGTTTTACAAGCTGTTTCAGGGAGAGTGAGGGGGAAAATCCATGGACACTGTTGTTCAATTGTGTCTTTGGGGTTTTCTTGGTACAGATGCTGGAGTGGTTTGCTGTTTCCTTCTCTAGCTCATTTTTACAGATGAACTGAGGCAAACAGGGTTAAGTGACTTGCCCAGGGTCACACAACTAGTAAGTGTCTAGGGCTGGTTTTGAACTGAGGCCTTCCTGACTCCTGGCCCCTGCTCCATCTACCTAGCTGTACATGGATGCTATCAATACCGCTAAAATGCAGTCAAGAGGATGTCAGTAATCGCCCCGCCACACACACCTACTTTCTTGTCTTTATAAAATTTTTTACAAGGACGTTCTCTGTGCAAATCAAGGACGGTCTAGGTGAAAATATAAAGGGGACAGGCAGGCTTTTCAGCAGCAATGCCAGAAAGGCATCAGGTTATAAGGCCCCACTGTGTTTATTGCTTATTGATTACAAAAAAGCATTTGATTCAGCAGACCTAGCGAGGATTGCCTTCCAACAAGGAATTGCTCGTGCACGTGTTAAGATCATACAAGATTCCTTGGAAAGTGCAGCCACGGGGATAGGTCAATCCACAAACCATTACTGAGGCACTGAGCATACAGAGACAAAGGGGACAACAGCCCAGCCCTTGAGGAACTTCCGATTCTGAGATAACTTTCTTCAGTGACCTTCTGATTAGTAATGCCAAATGAGGCCTACACAGGAACCCTAGGTATGCTCGTTAAAGGGGTTCACCACTGTCATCCAGATAGAAGAGGGATTCTGTAGAGTTGGCAAACCACCCCAGTCTCTTTGCCAAGAAAACCCCAAATGGGGCCACCAAGCATCGGACACAACCACAACAAATCTGTATAGTTGGGAAAGTCCTCCAGATGTCTCTGTCTCCAGACAGTTTCCTGCCGATTGTATCAAGCCCCAGGGCATGACAGGGCTTTCTCCATGACATCTGGACTCTCACCAGGAGGCTTAAGGGGGAGGCAGGGGTTTGACTGGCCCAACACAAACTAATATGGTGCATCTTTGTTGAGGCTAGTTTGCCTGCCCTTTAGTGGCAGCATGAATGGACTGTGGTCTGTTCTTTTTGAAGAAATGCCCCTATTGATGAGATCACAAGTCTATGGGAATATTGTAGTCAAAGGAAAAACTCCTCAATAATCAGAGAGTGGAATGGGCCACCTCGGGAGGTGGTAAGCTTCCCTGAGGTGGATGGGTCAGGGATGTTGTAGAGGGCATTTCTACCCAGGATCAGTCCCCTCCAGTTCTTAGAGTCTGGGAAGGGCCATTAGAGATTTGACAGATGAGGAAACCAAGCTCCCTGTGGACCCTGGTAATGATCAGTGGACCCAGAGTTATTTAGGGCCCAAAACAGGACTAGAACCAAGGCATTCTGGGTATGCTGACTCCCAGGCTGGTGCTCTTGTCCTTACTACACTGCTTCCCTAGTTCCTTGGGATAGCCAAGAGAGTGGATGAGAGAGTATGTGGGTCAAGAGATTCCCCAACACCAGAGAAACTCTTAAGTTCAATGGCCCCAGCAGAGAAATTCCAGGGAGAAACAAAGGAAGGTTCCATCAAGGCAAAACCAACAGCATTTATCTAGGACCTTCATGGCCCTGACTCCTGGCTTACTCCACCATGAGAATCCTTTCTTTAGCAAATATTTTTACCCTAGGCTTCTGATAGTTTCCTTCTTTCCCAAAGGGAATGTTGCTCTGATTTTATAATGGAATGGAAAAGTCTCATTCACTCTGCCTCCAAATAGCTTTACAAGTTGTTTATTAGGAAAAGAGGAGGATGCTCCAGGAAGCAGGAGACCAGATGAAAGCGAGGGATGAATTTCAGAATCTGAGTCATGAGAATCTTCCTCTCTGTGCAGAGTCTGGGGTCCAACGGGCTAGCAGGAGTCCAGGGCTCTGCCATTGATACATGAAGGCTTCTGGGTTGATGCCTACTTCAGGAAGTGGCTAATCAAGAGAATATCCCCAGCTCCCTTCCAGAATAGCTCTGAGCCTCTTGCCATTTGGGAAAAGGGACAGAGGAGTCAACATGGAGCAAGCCAGTCTGTCCATTTAGCCATTAACCACCACCAGAGTATTCCTGACTCGTCTTCCAGCTCTCAGAGAGCTACCTAAATCAGCTGGTGTGTCCTCACCTTTTATTAATCTTTCTGTGAGTCAAGGTGTGAGCCCCCAACGTCCTGGACTAATTCAAATTGGAATGACTTCATCCTGCAATGACAGCTGAAGATTTACTTATTTCATTTGTCATTTTTAGGACACCATGTTCCTGACTTCAGAGATATCTGCTCAACTCAACAAACATTAGGTTAAATGCATACTCTCTTTGAAGTCCTATTATGTTCTGGGTGCTAGGGATATTCCATTACCCTAATGGATCTATGATATCATCAATGTAGGCTTGCCCATTCCCTGCAGGCCTTGTTCAGGTCCTCCCATGGACCCAAACTGGGATTCCCTGAGGTGCTGGGGACCCACTTAGCCCTCATTCTTGCTATGTGAACAGCCTGTCTAGTCACACATTTTTGTATCTCCACCCTAAGGTGCAAAAGATAGAAAGACAAAACCAAAACGGCCCCTGCCCTCCAGGAGTTTATGGGAAGAGAAGGTTTGGCTGGAGCTCCTGGAGAACTCCTCAGCCTGTCATTTAAGAGGCTCCGCATCACAACCTACCTTTCCTGTCTTACTTAGTGTTGTCTCACTGCTATAGAAATTAGGCTCCTTTAGGGCAAAAGCTGGTTGTTTTTTTTGTGTTTGTATCCCTGGTGCCTAGGACAGTGTATCTACTACAGGAGACCTGGCTTATAGAAAGGACTTAATGAATGCCTGCTGATTGGTTATCTCAATAGTTAGTGAAACATGGTAGCGTCTAATTGGTAAAATGCTGAACTTGGTGTCAGGAGATCTGCCTCACTTTGTAGCTATGAGACTGTGGACAAGTCACATCCTCTCAGAGTCTCAGTTTTCCTCATCTGTAAAATGAAGATAATAATCCTTACCCTCACTTCATAGGGCTGTTGAGAAGAAAACATTTGGTAAACCTCAAAGTTCTATGTAAATGTATATTATTAGAATACCTCCCTTGGGGTTTGCTCGCCCAACTTCTACTGCCACTGGCAGGTTGGGTCCCCAGAGGGGTGGCTGTTATTAGGGGTAACCCTTTCAGTCCTCCACCAGTGTGCTTTTTCGTAATCAGTGGGTTTAGTTCTTTGGCAAAGACAGACACTCAAATGACGTGGCAGGGACAGTGTGACAAAGAATTTCTGCCCAACATGAGGAATACATCCCTCTATAAATACACTCAGAGTCCTGGAGAGGGGCAGTGTGTCTTGACTGATAGACTCGTCATTCGATTCACCGTTCAACTAGAATCTCTAGCTGCCTTTTAGATATCTCGAATTGGAGTTTAAGTTCAGTATGTCCAAAATAGAACTCGTTACCTTTCTGTCTAAACCTTCCCCACTCCTGCCTTCCCTAGTACCTGTCACTGAGAGTAACATCATCCTCCCATCCCTCAGGCTCCCACCCTTGAAGTCATCCTGGGCTCCTCACGCTCTCTTGCCCGGCCCCCGCCATGTCCAAGGTGTTGCCAAGGCCTATTGATTGCACTTCTTCAGCATCTTTCCTCTGACCCTGACCTCACCCTATTGCAGGCCTCATCATGGCTCCATGCTTGGACTATTGCAGTAGTTAGCTCTTGGGGCGGGGGCGGGGGTGGGGGTGGGGGGGTGGAGTCTGCCTGACTTACATCTCTCCTCACTCCAACCCATCCTTCATTCAGCCACCAAAGTGATCTTCCTAAAACACAGGTCTGATCATGTCACACATACCCCCTCCCCAACTCAATAAACTCCAGTGTTTCCCTCCCATCTCCAGGAGCAAATATACAATGGCATTCAAAGCCCTTCATAATGTAGCCACCTCCTTCCTTTTTAGTCTTCTTACACCTTCCTCCCCTTCATGTCCTCTTTGATCCAGTGACACCGGCCTCCTGGCTATTCCACAAACATGACACTCCTTCTCTTGGCTCTTGGTGTTTTCTCTGGCTGTCCTCCATGCCCAAAACACCCTCCCTCCTCCAATTAGACTTACTTTAAGTTCCAACTAAAATCCTACCATGTACAGGAAGCCTTCCACAACCCCTCTTAATCCTAGTCCTTCCCTCTCTTAATTATTTCCTATTTATCCTGCATCAAGCTTGTTTGTACATATTTGTTTGTTGTCTCCCCCACTAGATTGGGATCCCCTTGAAAGCAGGAACTGTCTTTTGCCTCTTTTTGTATCCCTAGCACTTAGCACAGTGCCTAGCACATAGTAGGTGCTTAACAAATGTTGATTGATTGATTCAGCTGGGCTTCCTCTTTGCAGGTTTGGCTCTTTTCAGGATAGTGTCTCTGCTGAACTCAGCTGGGCTTCTCCTTTCTAATCCTTAGAGACCATTCTGCTCCAAGGCTAGATTGAGCAGGCACTTGGCGGCTCCTGCACTGCTACTGATGTGGACTGGGGCCAGTGTCTCTGCTGAACAGATAGATCCAGTGATTGCTCTTCAAGGGGCAGTAATAGACTTTTTTTTTGGCTTTTTCTTTTTTTCCTATACCTTCTGTTACTGGCAGGGCTAGAAAGTACTGATCTTTCTTCAGCTAGAGTATTAGCTCACAGAATGCAAAAGCTTCTTTCTTTTGATGCCATTAAATCCTTAGTTTTGAAGTCATTTGGAGACTGGAGGTAGGGGAAGACTTGCTTCTCCAAAGCTACTTCCCTCTTTAAGGCACTGTACGTTGGGGTAGGTTGCTTGGTCTCTGTTCAGCCATTTTCACTTCCTGTATTCTAGGGGGACTGTTACCTAGATGTGTGATAAAGGTGTGCCTGGAGTCTGTGCCCTAGAGCTGTGTTTATTGTCTCCTTTATGTCCCTTTAGGACAGGTGCACTTAACCTTTTCCTGGGTTGAGAGTGTCTATTTTGCATCAGAATTAGGGTTAGGAAAGCTTTCCCCTCATCTATTAGGCTCTGAAGACCTTCAGCTTTTGCTAAAGTCTCACTGGGGCATGGATCACACCACGGGGATTTTGAAAGCAACCATTTTGTGTGAGTTGTGGTGGCCAGACATAATGGAGGAGGTCCATTCAGCATAGAGGCCAGGTTGAGGAAATATTTTCTATGAATGGAGAAGTCCTTCAGATGCTGCTGTTTGTGGATGACATTATGTTGATCACATCAAGCCCCAAGACACAAGGTTCCATCAAAGAATTGTTTAACAGGCTGAGAAGATGAATCAGTCCCATGCAGAAGACAGCCAGAGAGTATCAGTATTGGTGATATCAGGAGAAATTGAGGAATGCATCCAACATATTGAGCAATCCTGGGGGTGGGGTGTGGAGATCATGGGCAAGAGTTGAACTAGATGGGCAGGCATGCACAGGGTTTGATCTCCTTCACTGGAGGGATTTCCTGGATTGGCAAACCACAGATCAGTTGGAGGATTCTGAGCATCCCCTTGTCTTCCACTGTGTTTCAGCCAGACTAGACGCTTAGCTCTTCCCTGGCCTCATCCCGCCCTCCCTGCCCCTGCGCTTTCTGGCTGACCATCTCTCACACGTGGAATACAACCCCATTACGTCTGCTGATTACAATGATAACCCACATTTACCCAGTGTTTGAAAGATTGACGAGCACTTTCTTCTCATACCAGGCTTTTGAGGCAGGCAATACCAATATGATTTCTCCCATTTCGCAGATGATGAAATAGGCCCAGAGAAGGACAGTGATTGGCTAAAGATCACACAGCCAGTGAGTAGCAGAACTGGGATTTATTTAAATCCAAGTCTTCTGATTTTAAGCTAAATGCAGTGCTTTCCGGATTTTCAAAAAAGGGAAGAGAGTGGATTCTATATAGCACAGGCCAATTAGGTTGACTTGAATTCCTAATGAAATTCTAGAATGTATTATTTGGGAGATGGTTGGTGACCATCTAGAAAAGACAGCAGTAATCTTAAAATCTAGAATGACTCCTTTGAGAATAAGTCAGATTAGACTAGTTTCAAGTCCTTTTGGACAAGCTTACTAGACAGAGATTAGGGGAATGCTATACACAGAGTTACCTGGATTTTTGAGAAACCTTTGACTGAATCTCTCATGCTCTTTTTGTGGATGAGATGTCTGTATGTGGACTAGATGACCATATGGTGAGATGGACTCAGGACTGGTTGGATGGTCCACTGGAATCAAGTATTGGCTTGGAAGGAGGTCTCTGGTAGAGTGGTCCAGGTTACCATGGTTGGCCTGTGCCGGTTCCCATTTCCAATGCTAACGGGTGAAGGCTTAGATAGCATGCTAGGCAAACTTGCACATAACATAGAGCTTGGAGGGATAGTTCATACTTTGCATAATAAGAGTCAGGAGCCTAGCAGGTGTCGACAGGCTAAAACACTGGGCTGAAGCTAATAAGGTGAAATTTAATTGGAATAAATGTAAAGTCTAACACTTGGGTTCAAAAATTCAACTTCAGAAATACAGTCTGGAGGTGGCATATGCAGACAGTGGTTCCAAACAGTGGATGAAGATCTGGGGGTTTCAGCAGAGGGCAAGCTCAGTGTGAGTCTGGAATGTGATAGAGCTGCCCAAAGAATATTTCAAGAGGCTGAGCGTCTGACATGAAGGATGGAGAGACAATTCTAAAAATGATGATTTGTTTACCTTTAACATTCAGTTTTCTAAATATCGAGTCCCAAATTCTCTCCCTCTCTTTAGCCCCTACAGTTTTATGAGGGCCTTTTCTTGCCACATTAGTCATTTCTGGAAGAAAATCCCCTGCCCCCTCCAGACTGAACCTTCCCTTATGATGATAAAAACAACCAAGTGGGAGCATCTGACACTGCAGATGACTTCCTGCGCTGTGAGGAAGGAGGCCAGTTTCATAATCTCTTCTTCTGGACCTTTGGTGGCTCTTCGGTTGCTCAGAGTTTAGCTTTCTCTGAGTGATCCTTCATTTATGTAGAGGTGGATGGCATGTACATTGTCCTCTTGTTTCTGCTTATTTTACTCTGGGTCCGTTCATACGAGTCTTCTGAAATTTCTCCAGATTCCCCATATTTGTCATGTCTTACTGAGTAGTCACATTCATTTATCTTAATTCTTTGAGCCATTCCCCTCCTGATGGGCACCTACTTTGTTTCCAGCTCTTTGCCATTACGAAGAGGGAGGCTAGAAATTTTTTGGTCTATGTTGGGTTCTAAAGGTAGAGATACTTAAGTCACTTGCCTTGCAAAATTCTGAATTGAAATCCAGTCAGCCCCTCCAACAGGAACTGTTTCTATTTTTGTAACCATGGCCAATTTGAGTCCTCCCAGTCTGGTTTGACATTTTGTGTACTACTATAGATCCTCCTTTGAAGTGGTCATTTATTGTTCATAATTCTTTTAAAATCATCATCTCCTTCAACCACTTAATTAATAGGATGGAAATGGGGTTCCAGATTCATGTGCCCAATAAACATTCATTAAGCTCCTGGGTGCCAGGCACAGTGCTCAGCCCTGGGGGTATAAAAAGAAGCAAAAGATAGTGGAGTCCTGCCCTCAGGGAGCTCACAATCTAATGGGAGAGACAACATGCAAGCAAGTATATATACAAAGCATGCTATAGATAGGAAAAACTGGAAATAATGAACAGGGAAGGCTTTGCCTCTTGTCAGGATACTTCTCTTCCTTCCCATCCTTCCTGAGGTGCTGAGTCTCCCTGAAACCTTTCTGGGTCCTCCCAGACAGAAGTGGTCTTGCCCAGTTCCTTCAGTTGGTATTTCCGTGACATGGTCTCCAGGTCCTCGACCTTCCTGGTTGCCTTCTTCTGGACACTCTCCAACGTATCTGCAATGCCCAGAACTGGGCCTTGTACTCCATATGAGGGCTGACAAAGGTAGAGGACCATGGGACCCTCATGTCCCCCTTCTTGGAAGCCCTGCAGCCCAACTGTATATGAACTTGGCCAAGGCCACAGTGGTAGACCCAGGTCTACAGGCCCACCGGGAGAGCATCCACAGTACTCCCCTTGGAGGTTCCAACCTCCTGCCTTCCATCTCCACCCTCTCCACCCCCATGCCATACACTGCCTGTTCTGTGTGCAGGTGGCTGCTTTAGATGGCCAGAAGTCTTGGGATGCCTGCAGTCTCTTCCACTTGTCTTGGAGGTCACTGGCCAGGGCCCATACACAGACCACTTTCTCTCTATTCCAGAAAGACCTGCTGTTGTCACAGGCTGTGGTTGGCTGCCTGGAGGCCCTGATGGACTTTCTGCAAGCTAGGAACCCAGATGTAGGTAAGGCCCCCTTGCCCTCTGCCCGTCCCCTAGGCCTCCTGCTCCAAGGCCTCTGGGAACAAAAGGACACAGTGAAGGTGGCCGAGACTAGTGCTGGACAGTGATTTCGGCCAGACCAGACTGACTGCCCTTGTCCCTGAAGATTTCTGACTTCCTTTGATTTTGATCTCTTCTCTCTTGTTCTCTTCTTTTTCTGCTCCTCCCTGTCCCACTTTGTACTTACCATTACCCCTTCCCCCTTCGGTCTCCCATTTCTCCTGTTGCTATCAGTGGGCCTGAGCTGTCTGCCCTGGCTATGAAACTAATCATTTAAAATTAAGGGGGTGCCAGAAAGAAATCGAAGGCGGGGGCAGAGGACCTTAAAGGTCTTGTAGTGGGGGGAAGTGTCTGAATCTGTGGTTTTATCAGCGTCCAGTATAGAAACCCTTCAGTACCCTGGCTTCTTAGAGTATCATCAGGGATGCTGAGAGAGGCACTTTTCTGGATCATGGATCATAGACCCACAGCTTCTAGGGCCTCCAGCCCATCTCATCCAACCCCCTCATTTTATAGAGGAGGAAGCTTCAGCCTAGAGAGGACTAACCTTCTTGCTCTGGCCCTGTCCAAACAGCCTTCTGGCTGTTCCTCCTGTAGAATTCTCTGTCCTCTGGGCCCTAGAGGGTTCTCCCTGGTCCCCTTTCAGCTCCAGGGCTGGCCCTGCCCCTCCCACTGCCTTATACTGACCTGCCATCCATTTGCCTTCCTGGCCTCAGCTTCTAGTGTGGTCCTAGCACAAGGCTGGCCCTTAGTCAGTGCTCATTGAGGGCAACTTTAAATACCTGCAAGCCCTTGGGATGGCCTTTGAGCCTCACAGTGACCACATGAAGTGGGTTCTCCAGGTGTTACTGAAGAGCAAGCTGGTGCTCAGAGAGGGGAAAGGACACCCCTCCAGGGGTGTCAGAGGAGAGATTTGAACCTGCATCTTCTGATTCCAGGCCTCGGTTCTGGCCCCTCTGTTGTCTCCCAGCCACCCAGAGCTGGGTGATGGAGGTGCTTTCTGCTGACCTCTCCGACCCGGTGCCCCCTGGGTAATCCCCACAAACAGGGGAAGGGGATGCCCTGTGCCGATAGGGTGTCAGGCTTGGAATGTTGCTTCCTGCAGCCCTGCATGTGGCTGCCCAGCCCTGGAATCGATTCTTGCTCTTCACCCTCTTGGATGCTGGAGACAATTCTTTCCTCAGCCCCGAGATCCTGAGGCTCATGACCCTGGTGAGTGCAGAATGGACCAGCCTGAGTGCTCTGGGCTCCAAACCTGCCCCCACCCTTATGCCCCAAGCTGTCCTTCCATGCGCAGAGCCTTCTAGAGATGCATGGCCAGAGGCACTTAGCACTGTCTAATAAATGCCTAAGGCAGGATTCGAACTCAAGGCCTTCCTGACTCCAAATACGGCACTCCATCGAGCCTCCATTTTATATCTAAATCCAGATTAGCCTTTGGGGGGAAACTCTTGTAACGTGACCTCCTGACATGCTCATTTATCTCCCTCTGAAGCTTGGAGACACAGACAGATAGGTCTCGATATAACCGTGCCTTTCTTGTGGCTGGCTTAGCCACAACTTAGCCAAACCGGGCACTCAGTGGCTGGCTCACTCTTCCTGCTGAGCTGAGGTTCTCAGCCTTTTTGTGCCACAGACCCCCTGGGCAGTCTGATGAAACCTAGGAATAATTTTTTAAAATTCATAATCAAAGGAAATTCTAAATTTCAGTTAGAAGGTAGTGAAAATAAAGATGTACCCACCCCTAGCTGCATGCCCCAAACTTGTGTATAAAAGTAAAGCTCTGTCTTACCTCAAACTGCTAGTGCTTCTGAGGACTAGGCTCGCTGCTTTTGCATCGACAAAGCCCTCATGACTAGAAGAAAAAAAAAAAGAAAAGAAAGATGTAAAGTTTTCTTTTCTGTTCAAGTTCATGGACCCCTCAACTGGGAGGCACCCAGTTAAAAACCTCTGCTGTAAGGTCAGGCGGGGTGAGCCCAGCTAGCCAAGAGAAGGGGGAGAAAGGCCTGGGGGAGACCATGGAGGTCTGGGATGATGATTCTGTTCTTGGACCCCCTGGGAGCTTTGCTGCAAAACCATTCAGATATTTGGTTACAAGAGTGGGACTGGTCTGTGGCCCCTGCAGTCCAGGGCAAAGGGTAAGGAGCACCAGGCTGAGAACACAGTTATGGATGTCTGCCTCCTTAGTGCTAATGGGATGGCTGGGCATTCTGGTTGCCTTCATTGTCCTGGGGGCCAGGAGGGATATCAAACCAGATGTGTGATCTCTGCCTTCTCCGGGAGAATCAGGCACCACACACATTACTATAACACGCAAACATACGTGACAGATGCGTGAGGGAGGTGTAAACAGGGTCCTGTTGGAAGGAGGGGGGAAGGTCAGTGCCCGTGGGGCTGAAGGGGAGCATGGAGCTGCCCTCCCCTCCTGCCTCCAGGGTGGGTTTGGGAGCAGATAAGGCCTTCCTGCCTTATCAGCATTTATCATGGGTGGCCTCTGCCCCCCAGGCTGGCCAGAGATGACCACCGGCCAGCCAAAACCTTGCTTACTGGGAGGCGTTTGGGGCTTTCTTTCTGGCACAGTTTGTGAGGTTCCGGAGCAGCAGTGTCCTCTCCCAGGATGACATTGGGTATGTTCTGCAAGAGACGGCCAAGGTCAACTTCTCTGAGCTCCCGACTGCCACGCTCCGGGCTCTGTCCCGATTCCTCCTGCAGGTGCGATGGTGTGGGAAGTTCCTGGGGAGGAAAGGGTTGGCCAAGAGTGTGGGGGAAGGTGGGAAGACACTGAGAGCTGAGGGGACTCGGCGGCCACATCCCGTGACTCAGCTGCCTAAAGTCATCAGGGTGAGGACGGACGGGCAGGTTTACTGGGAGGAGGGATAGGGGTCTCTGCAGAGACCGGGAAAGCTGGTGATGGCTCTGTAGAGCAGGATGGAGCCTAATTACGGTAGTGCCAGAGTGAGAGTGTGTGTGTGTCTGCCTGTGTGTCTGTCTCTCCGTGACTGCGTGTGTGTGTCTATGATTCTGTGTGTGTGTGTGTGCATGCATGCACGCATGTGTGTGTCCACGTTTGTGTGGCTGCCTTTTGCCAACCTGTAGTGGGAATGACAGATCCCCCAGGCTTTGCTCTGGTGTGACTAAGCCTCCCCTCCTGTGGCAGCACTGACTGTCCCCAGGAGGGCATCAGAGGCAGGCAGAGGAGCCCCCTGTGAGCTGTGTTCCCTAGCTGGCCTCCCCTGTACTGCTGTGTCCCTCAGGACTGGCCACCTGCTCCGTGCAGTGCGCTACTGGGGTCTTCAAGCCCAGCTTACAAGGCAGGTGGGGGGTGGGGCCTCACGGGGCAGTGCCAGCTCCATCCTCTGTAACACGTTCTGCATTCTCCTTCATGGATACCCCAGCCTCTTTTTAGCATCCTTCTCTCACTGCATGGAAGGGGCAGAACCATCAGACATGGTTTTGCAGCCTGTGCATTTGTGGTTGCTCTCCATCCCTCGGGTAGCTTCCTGCCAGTCTCCCCAGAGAGCTGTGGCATGAGGCTCCAGGGCGGCAATGAGGGAAGGTCACCCTGGATAAGGAGCCTCATCTCTTGGCTTGTCTTCCTCCCTGTCAGGTCCAGAGTACAGGCTCTCTGTCTAACCCAGGCCTGTCTACAACCATTCAGACTTTGCTGGAGACTCTCTCAGAAAGAAGCTCCACCCCGCCACACCATCAGGACTTGGTGTATCCTTTTTTGCAGCAGGAGGGGGCTAGTAGTCCTGAGCACCTTTTCCCAGAGGGCCCTGGATTTACAGAGAGCCCCCTGATTTGAGGCTGGCCAATCCAGGTCAAACTGGAGGGCTCTGAGTTCTAGATTCAATACAGGTGGATAAGGTCTGTGGTGCCAAGGAGGGGCAAGAACTAGGGTTCAAAGGATTTCTGTGGGTAGGGGACAAGGTAGCATCAGTATCTCCCCAGGCATCACTGAGGCATCAGTGAGAATAGATGAGGACTCTCCCCCCATCCCTAGGAATTCGATGGGACCATCCAACCTGGTGCCCTCCTCAGGAGGCTCTGGAGAGCAGCCCATAAGAACATTTGGTCCAAAATGCTGCCTTTAGCCACTTTTAGTCAAGTCTCCCTTGCTGTGGAGTAGGACCCAGACTTTTTGCTCAACCCCAAAGGGCAGAACCAGAAATGGGGTGGGGGGCAGCTTTCAGTCCAGTAGAAGAAAGAACATTCCTGAGGGTCAGAGCTATCCCAAGGTGAGTGGGCTGCCCCTAGACGTGGCTACTTCCCTCCCCTGCACCCAAGGTCTCCAAACAGAGGCCAGTGGCGACATCTCAGGAAGGTGGTCCAGAGGATCCTTGAACTAGAGGTTCAGGGGTCCCTTGGATTGTGCCCAGAGGAAAGCTCCTCTAGGCCCCTCCTAGGCAGGACCTTTGCCTCACCCCCTTTCCAGGCCCTTTAGCCAGAGGCAAAGCTTTCACTGGCTTGTCTTTGGAACCCCCTGGCACCCTCTAAGCTGCCCCTCCCTAGGCCCATTCTTGTGGTTATCTTCTTATGCCTGTGCTATCAGATGCCTCGGAGGGGTGGCAGTGTCCTTCTCTCACATCCAAGACTGAGCCAGAGAGGGGGAAAGGAGACGAGGCCCCAGCGCCGGGTTCGGGGAGCAAAGGGCAGCATTCCCAGCTTGGGCACTTACTTGTTCTGTTGTTTGATGGCAACCAGGAAATAAAAATGAGACATTCTATTCTCCTCCCACAGCATCTCTGATTCTTAGCTCTCTGGGACGAAGGGAAAGCAGCCACGGTGTCTCTGAGAACCAGTTCTGCCAGGCTACCTTAATTCCCTACTTGGCTGGGTTCTGAGCCTGTGAGGTCAGGGAAGGGCCTGGATACAATGGATCTGGATTTCATCAAAGCACAGTGCAGTGTTCCCCAGTATCCTCCCAGACAGGACAGGAAGGTGTGCGTTCATGGCTCTTAGATCTCTGAAGGGCCTTGGGAGGGTGTAGGATTATAGATTTAGACCTGGCCTGTAGGGCTGCGGCGACCCCAATGGAGGTGTTGAGTAATGAACTGATGGCAGCTTCTGGGGGTGCCCTTGGACCTGTCTGCAGCAGGATGAAGATGTATCCAGCTGTGGCTGACCCAAAGCTGGGAGCGGGAGCTAGTAACAGGAATGACGTAGGATTTAAAACCATCCTGAGGGGCAGAGCTGTGCTTTTGGTGGGGGTGGCCCCTAGCATTGAGGCTTCAGGGCAAAGACTAGGAAGATGTGGAGGGGGCCAGAGATCCTCCACAGAGTAGGAAGGGGCTGCTCATCTAATCCCCTCATTTCACAGACTGGGAGACTGAGGCCCAGACTGGGGAAGGGATTTGCCCAATACTGCAGAGCCAGCACTGTTCTGATTGCTTCGTGCTACCTGCCTCAACTTGAGATTGTAGCTGGGGCAGATGGAGAGCTCAGAACATCTGTGAAGACAAGGTTCTCCTCTCCTGAGGGCTCCTGTTGCAGCTAATAGTGTGCCAGAAACTAAACGCAATTCCCAAGTGAAGTCCGTCGTCCCACTGTATTGGGTGTTTCTAGTCAGATTCTCTCTGAGACATTGCTGCTGATTGTACACCCCATTTTAGGAAGGTCTAAGTGAGTAACTATGAGTGGTTCCAAGGAGGGGGGACCCTAATGATGAGGGGTCTGGGAGTGAGGTGGTGCAGAGAGACAGTGGGGGCTGACGGAAGCAGCCTGAGCAGTCCCGAGTCACACTGGCGTCCCTGTGCTTCAATGAAGATAACAATATGCACACAGCCCACCTCAAAGGTTTCCCCTCAAAGAACTCTGCAAGTGGGAGTCCTTCCGATTCACGGGTGAGAAAAGTTAGTGTGAATCGAGGGCTCAGAGGGAAACGACTGAAGACTCCAGGCACGCATGCCTGTCATGCGGAGAGATGCTCCAGATGGAGACTGAGGGAGGTGACTGCAAGGAAAAAAGATTTTTAGCTCATTAGGAGGCAGCTCTTCCAAGCAATAGACCTGCTCAGAGGGAGAAAAGACTGCCAGGGGAAAACAAAGATGGTGCTTCTTTCCTTGGACATAGAAGCAGTCAAGCAGTAAACATTCATGAAGCACCTACTGTGTGCCAGGCACTGTGCTGAGCACTTCTCATAGGGGCATTCCAGACTCTGGACCAAATTGTGAAGGCCCCTGGTGTCTGAGCCCACGACTTCCAGGCAGAGGGGAGGCAGGAGTGAGGATGGCCGACCCTGTCCAGGGGCACCTTGGTTGTCTCAACAGGAGAGAGAGGTGGGCAGCATAACCGAGCCCCTTAGGTTGTTTTTTTTTCTTTCCCCTTAAGTTTTGAAGCTCCAAAGAGCCGGTACTGACTTGGCTCAGTATTCCCCTTCCTGTCTCCTCCTGCGGTAACGCAGCCTCCCCCACCCAGGTGTGGTCCTGTCCTGCCTGGAGCATGGCCTGTGATTAGGCAGCCTGCCAGACTATGAGGCAGGAAGCCAGGTCCACAGGGAGACCATAGAATAATGCCCGAGTCTGCATGGTCAGACATAGGGATGGCTGGGGGCTGCTGCTGACTTGTACGATTTCACCAAGAGTCGGCCCCATCCATTCAGACCCTGGTTTAGCTTCTGTTGTCAGCATGAGTCCCTTCCCCTGAGTCAGGACTACAGGCCTCTCTTGAAGCTTTTATAGCACTGAACACACACCCAGGATCAGAGGATGCCAGGGCTGGGAAGGAGCTAGGAGCTTAGAACATGGAATGTCAGAGCTGGGCAGGAGTGGGGGTGGGATGGGGGTGGGTGCTTAGAACATGGAATGCCAGAGCTAGAGGTGCCTTAGAACAGGGAATGTCAGAGCTGGGAGGGAGCTTAGAACAGGGAATGTCAGAGATGGACAGGAGTGGGGGTAGGTGCTTAGAACACAGAATGCCAGAGCTAGAAGTGCTTAAGAACATGAGATGTAAGAGCCCAGGAGACCTTAGAACAGAGGATGTTAAAGCTGGGGGAGGGGGGCAGACTTTAGAACCTGGAATGCCAGAGTTGGGGGGGGAGCTTTAGAACATGGAATATCAGGCGTGTGTGGGTCAGCTTGAGAGCTCACACCAAGTGGTAGATGGCATGAGAGGCAGAGCATTCTAGACCTGGGGAACAGTCAGTGAAGATGGTGATGGAGTCAGGGCATTCCTGGAGGTTGAGTGGGAAGGTAGGAAGGGGCCAGGGTTGGAGGAACTTTAAATGCACAGCTTTCTATTTGATCCTGGGAGTGATAGGGAGCCAGGGGTGTTCCCAGATTAGGCAGGTTTGTGGTCAGTCAGACTGCTTTAGGCAAAGATTCCTTTGACATGGAAGTGGGTCATAGGCTATTGCCTCTGGCAGGAGTCCAGGTATAAGGTGATGAGAGGTGGCTCAGGGTGAGGCTCTGGGAAAGGAGAGAAGGGAGGGAGCCATGATAAGACTGGCCCCCAGATTGGACAAGGGGTCAGCATGAGAGATGAGTCCAGGATGAGACCGAGGTTCAGAGTCTGGCTCCCCCAGAATGGTGGCGCCTGCAGCAGGAAGAGGGGAGTCCAGTAGAGTTTTGTGGGGCAGGGAGAAGATGGACCTTCAGTGACTTGCTGCATCCAGTGCCCGGGGTCACCACCAGCATGTGGCAGAGGCTGGATTTAGGTCCAGGTCTTCCTGACATAGAGGCCAGGGGGCCTCTTGGCCAGCACCTAGTAGGTGCTTTATACATATTCATGGAATGGCATTTTCTCATAGTAGGGCCTTTTTCCACCAATGCAGATTCCACCCCTGTGGTTGGACTTCTTGTGATATCCTACACAACCAAAACTAAAAGGAAGTTTGGAATAGTGGAAAGAGGAGTGGATTTGGGTCCCAATCCCAACTTCTCCATGTACTAGTTGTGAGACATGGGTCTCAGTTTCCTCCTTTGTAAAATGATGAAGTCTGCTTCCAGATCCCAAACCTTGGATTTTGTGATCCCCAAAGTTCTCCCCTGGGAGATGGTCCATTAACTGAGCTTTGGCTGAGACTGAGGAGCACCCAGAAGAAAGGCAATGAGGAGGAGGAGGAAGTGCATTCCAGGCATGGGAGGGACAGAGAGTAAAAACAGTGCTCACAGCCAGCCTCTGGCCCCGTTTACCCACAAGTCTGAGTGGTTTGTAATTTATTCTAGAGCAGGAGTTCTTTTTTTTTTTTCTAAATAATTAATTTATTTTTAGCTTTCAACACTTACTTCCATAAGATTTTGAGTTTTAAATTTTCTCCCCCTCCAGCCCTCCCCAAGATGGCATGTGACCTGGTATAGGCTCTACTTGGCTCCACCAGTTGGTTTTCCGAAATATTCCATTAGCTGTATTTCCGGGGCATTGGCAGCCTTTGCCCTGCTGTGTCATTTATTTTCTCCATTAAACATGTTCTGGGAAGGCATCCATAGGCTTCACTAGTGGTAGCTGGGCCGCGGGGGGAAGAGCCCCCCTGCTCTGGAGGGAGCCTGGGGAAGGTTCTGGTGCTTAGATCTGTGTTTGGCCTTTGGAGCTTATTTTGGTAGCTGGAAGGAGCCTCAGTGACCAAGGTGAAAGTTGAGCAGGGCCTGGTCTCAGTGATGGCAGTGTGGAGGGGAAAGGAGGGGACTGGGTCTGAAAGGGCATGCCTGGATTCAGCTAAGCACAGGGCTGCAGGTGCAGCCCCGCTGAGCCCGGGGCAACTCTCCCTGGCTGCCAGGAGCTGATTTGCATCAACAGAAGGAGTTTCTGCTCTGGGAATTTCCCACATGATGAAATTCCCAAAAAGGAACCAGGCCCAGAGTGGGCTGGAAATGTGGAGGGACCAGAATCGTGCTTTGGTTGGTCGGGAGATGGTGTGATGGGAAGGATGCTGGATTGGGGATTGTGACCTGTGTGTAAGCCTTGCTTCCTCCTGAACCCACTGCTCTCCAGGGTCCCTGGAAGCTCTGAACATCCTGATTAGGGAGGCTGCCTACAGGCCCAGCTAACTGAGCAGGCCTTGAAGGAGGCCTGGACAAGCTGATACTCCCAAGCTTCTGGCAGGCTGGTGTTACAGGTCAGAGGAGGAGGGGAGGGTGTGGCAGGATCAGAGGACTCTGGGAGCCCAGACTGGAGAGGGCAGTGATTGTTTTTGTCTTTGTGTTCAGAACTCCAGGCACTGGGCTTAACAGACACTGGTGGATTGACTGCCCTTGGTCCCAGTCACACTGGTAGTGCCTAGAAAAGGGAGGATTTGAAATCTCCTCCTCTGACACCCCCAGGCCCAAGGCCTTTACTGTTCTCCACATCAGTGGTTTCAAGTACTTGAATCTGGTTATGGAGGCTCATAGGCTTTAGGGCTGATGGTTAACCAATCCAACCTTCAGTTTCTTTTTCTCAAATATTTTATTTTTTTCTAATTACATATAAAAAGTTTTTCATTTTTAAAAAAAACTTTGAGTTCCAAATTCTCTCCTTCCTTCCTCTTTCATCGAGAAAGCAAGCAATTTGATATAGGTTATACATGTGCAGTCATTCAAAACAGATTTCCACATTAATCATATTGTGAAAGAAAACATGGACAAAACAACCCAAGAAAAATAAAGTAAAAACCAGTCTGCTTTGAGCCGCATTGAGACTCTACCAGTTCTTTCTCGTGTGGTGGACGGTATTTTCCATCATAAATCTTTTGACATTGTGTACGATCGCGGTATTGCTGAGAAGAGCTAAGCCATTCACAGTTGTTAGGTTACTGTGTGCAAGGTTCTCCTGGTTCTGTTCATTTCATTTTGCATCAGTTTGTGGTTTTTCGGGTTCTTCTGAGAGCTTCCTGCGTCTCATTTCTTATAGCACAATGGCATTCCATTGTATCATATGCCACAACTAGTTTTGACTTCTTCCTCCGACATCTGCCTGTTCATACCCTTTGACCATTTATCCATTGGGGAATGGTTTGTATTATCGATTTGACTCAGTTCTCTATATAGTTGATAAATGAGGCCTTTATCAGAGAAACTTGATATAATTTTTGCCCTCCATTTTCTGCTTTTCTTCTAATCTTGGCTGCATTGGTTTTGTTTGTGCAAACACTTTTAAAATTTAATGTAATCAAAATTATCCATTTTCTATCCTGTAATGCTCTCTCTTGTTTGGACGTAAATTCTGCCCGTATCCATAGTGAACCTTCCAATTTCACAGAAGACACAGGGGCCTGAAGACGAGGGGCTTGACCAAGACCACACAGCTGGAAAGGACCTTAGAGGTCACAGAGTTTTACCATGGAGGAAACTGAGGCACAGTACCTGGCCAAGGGTCTTACACACGGCCGGTACCCGAGGTGGGATTTGAATCCGGGGTCAGTGCCCCTGGGCTGGAGTCCGCCGCCCTGGGCACTCCCGAGGCTCGGACCGCAAGTCATTGCGAACAGCTGGGCCAAAACTTACAAGTGCAGGGAGGGGGAAAACTCGGGCTCGGAAGGGGCGGAGTCGCGGGGCTGGGGGCGGGGCGTCCAGGCGGGGGGGGGAGGAGCGATGGGGGCGGGGCAGGGGCGGGGCAGGACGCAGCTAGGGGAGGGGAAGGGGTGGCCGGCTGGCCCGCGGACTACAAACCGGGGGCTGCCGGGAGGAAATGACGTCAGAGAGGGCGGTGCGGAGGCTGGAGCGGGAGCGGGACCTGTGGCACCGGCGGCGGCGGCAGCAGCAGCAGCAGCACCCCGGGCGCCCCGCGCAGCGATCCCCATGTGGGCGGCCCGCACTCCCCAGTGAAGACTCCCCTGCGGCGGCGGCCCGGGTTCCGGGGCTCGGGGTAGGCGGCGGGCGATCGCCCCGGACTCGGGGAGGGGGCGAGGGCGCCCCGGGGTGCGGGCTCTGCGGCCAAGGACCCCGCGCCCACCCCGCTTGGCCTCGGTCTGCCCCTCTGTAAAGTGGGGCTTGGGCCGAGTGACCTCCGGGGGCTTCCCAGGCTCTGTCCGTGACCCGGGGGGGAGGGGCGGCGCGGCCGGCACTTGATCTCCGGCCGGCAGGGGGGGTGGAGATCAGCGGCTGCCAGCCGGGGGCTGATGGTGCCAGGGCAGGCCGGGTGCGCCGCGGGGAGGGGCTGTAGGGTCTCTGTGCCCCCGCACCAGCACACAGTAGGCGCTTTCCGCGGGAGGCCATTCATTAAGTGACTCACCCAGGGTCACACTGAGGTCTCCTCCGGACCGCGCCACGCGGGCGCCTCTCGCCCTTGGGTGACTTAGGTGATAACAGGTAGAGGGGGGAGGTGGGGTTAAGAGCATGAATCCAGCCTTTTCCTTTTTACATCAGGGGAAACTGAGGCCCGGGGGAGGGGAAGAGATGTGCCCAGCGTTCAACAGCCGGTTGTGGCAGTCAGAATTTGAACCGGGACCTCAGGAGCATAGGGGAGGGACAGCAGTGCTCATCCTCACGTCCAGGGCCTCGCTGCTGGCCCCACTCACTTTCTCTGCCTCCAGGGCCTCCACCATGGACCTCTCCGGGCTGAGCGCTTTCTGCCTGATGCTGATGCTGATGCTGACGCTGGCCGGCGCGGCTGCTTCGGACCCGGACCCGAGCCTGGAGATCTGTATCCTTCCTTGGGCGGTGGCGGCTGGCCTGGCCCTGGCCTGGAGGGAGGCTGGCCGGGGACAGGAGACACCCTGGGCCCTCATTGCACAGAAGGCAGAGGGAGGCCCAGAGAGGGGGCATTTGGCCTGGGTCGGCTGGCTCCCGAAGCCTCCTCCAGCTCCCCCACCGAGGGGCCGGCTGGCTGGACCGTGCGTGGCCTCTGTCCTCCCGGGAGCCCCGGAGGGGTCAGGGAGGGGACACGATAACTACAACACAAGCTGACGGTAGCAGCAGCCCTTCTCATTTTTGTCGTGTGGTTATAGGCCAGGAACTGCCGGTCAGTCAGTAAGCATTGATTAGGCCCCTGTTGTATGCCTAGGCTCTGTGCTGAGCACCAGCCCTTGGGGAGTTCACAGCCTGATGGGGAGAGATGACCGACAAACACCCTGTACCAACAGGCCAGACATGGCCAAATGGGAGATAATTCACAGAGAGAAGGAGCCAGGATTAAGGGGATAGGGAGGGCTTTCTGTAGCAGGGGAGACTTTAGCTGGAACTTGAAGGAAGCCAGGAGGTGGAGATGAGGAGGGAGGGCGTTCCAGGCAGGGGGCACAGCCAGGGCAAATGCCTGGAGTCAGGAGATGGAACAGCCAGGAGGCCAGGGCCAGTCCAACCCCCGCCCCGTTTTTCAGATGTGGAAGTTGAAGACCAAAGGGGGAAGGAATTTGTCCAAGGTGAGATTTGAATCCAGGTCCTCTGATGACTGGCTCTTTCCAAAGGACCAGGCCTGCCTTCCCCCCAGCAACCCTGTGATGTAGCTACTTCAGGTATTACTGTCCCCTTCTTCCAGATGAGGGAACTGAGGCTGAGAGAGGGACATGGACTTGTCCAAGATTACATGGCTAGGAAGCATCGTTCATTCAACAAACAGTGTCTTCTCTGTACTAGAAGCCAATAGGGGATGCCGGTGAGAGAGCACTGAGTTCAAATCCTGCCTCAGACACTGGCTGTGGGAACCCTGGTCAAGTCACTTCACCACTGCTTGCCTCAGTTTCCCTGATTGTAAAATGGAGTTAGGAACGACACCACCTCCCTGGGTTGTTGTGAGAATCAAACGAGAGAATCTCTGTAAAGCCTCAGGGCAGCAGCTGGCACGTAATAGGTGCTCCACAGAACGCTCGCTTCCTTCCTACTGTGTGTCGGGGGAGACATTCAAGCTTCAGCTGCACATCTGGGGTCGTCACTGAGCCTCAGTTTCCTCCCCTGTAAGTGGTGCTATCTGTAGTGCTTGGGATCCATCCTCCCCTTATTGCTCAAGGGACCTCGGGGGCCCCGGAGTCAGATCTCATTTTATAGAGAAAGACACTGAGACACAGAGAAGACACACGGCCCAGGTCTGACAGTCCTCCCCCTCTCCCTCCTCTCTCTGTCTCTGTCTCTCTCTGTCTCTGTCTTTGTCTCTCTCTCTCTCTCTCTCTCTCTCTCTCTCTCTCCCTCCCTCCCCCTCCCTCTCCCTCCCTCTCCCTCTCTCCCTCCCTCCTCTTTTTCTCATTCTCCCTCCTTCTTGCTCTCTCTATACACACACACACACACACGTAGACATGTACATATATATTTGCGCTTCATTTTCTTGGGCCCTGTTACATCCCCCAATAGGATAGAAGCTCTTGGTGGGCAGGGCTTGTCTACTTTCTGCCCTCGGCCTCGGTGCCTTTCCTGTGGGAGGTCGGCTGTGTGTGCTCATTTCGAGGACCGTTCTGACGACCGGCCTGGGGTTCCCGGCCTTAACCAGGGCCTCAGACAAGAAGCTGTTTGCGGTGAAACGCAAGGACCAGATGAAGGCCCTGAAGAACCTCATTGAGCTGAACGACATCCACCAGCAGTACAAGATCATCGACGTCATGCTCAAGGGCCTCTTCAAGGTGAGCCCCAGATCTGTGCCGCCCGTGGGTCTGGGGAGCTCCGCCCCCATCAGGCCCAGGGAGGAGCCCAGGAATTAGCAGGAGAAGGTCCGGAGGGTGCAACCCTACGGGATGGTGACTTTGTCATCATGGTCGCCTTGTAATGGATGAGGAAACAGGCTGGAGAGGGAAGGGGCGTTTGGGGAGTCCTCTCACTCCAAGCAGCCCTGCTTCCTTCAGGGACAGGCTCAGGGCTTGGACCGAGCCCTCCCTTAGCTCGACGAGCATTATTAGGCACCAGGAATTGTGCCCTCAAAGAAGTTGGGTGGGGAACACTTGGTATAGGGCGTGATTTCTGAGCTGAGCCTGGAAGGAAGCCAGGAAAAGGTGAGGCCCTGTGAGCAGGGAGAGCCTTGTGGGTCCAGGGTGAGCTGGTCAGTCATGGAATGGCAGAAAGCCCAGTTCTGGGGGCTATGTCCGGTGTGAGATGGGGCAGGATCTCACTGTCCAGCCCATGGCGAGCTCAGCTTCCCTTTGGAGCCTGGTGGGACTGGGCTGTCCTGGGTGGTGCTCCCAGCGCCAGGGGCCGGGAGGGCCAGGAGCGCCTCCTCCTTGGGGAGAGCCCCTGCTGCTTCCTCTCTCTCCCATGTTACACACAAAGGCTGTGACTTGTGGAATAATGGAATTCTTCCTGGCCAGCCCCCCAGCTCTCTCTTCACTTCTGCCTGTTACCTTTCACCCGTGACCCTAAAACCTACTGGAATGAGAGCCGCGATTGTCAGCCATGCCCAGAGTTCTACTCCATCCCCCCTTCCCTGGAGAGCCTGGGCAGGATGGGGCATCCTCTGGCTCTGGTCTCCACCCTCCGCCTGCTTCCCCCACCTTGCTTGTGGCGGGGGGCTCAGGATTAGGGGTGGGGGAGAGTGCCTGAGCCCCTACAGGGCCTGCTTTAGCTTCTTCACTGACACGAGAAGTCAGGTGGAGAGGGAGATGCAGCCGTGGCCCTGGATCCAGAAGACCCGGGTTCAGATTCTGTCTGTGAAGCCTATTGTCTGTGTGACTCTGGGCAGATTGGTTATGTTCCCCAGACTCAGTTTCCTCCGTTATAAAATGAGGAGTCTGGATCCGATGGCCTCTGAGTCTAGGTCACCTAGGCCTGTGGCCCCTCCACGTGAAGGTGGGAGGGAGCAGGAGGCATCGGGAGGCTGGGGGCGCTCACAGAATTCTGGCCCCTACACCAGGGCCCTCCCTCCCTCCCCAGCCCAAGGCCTTGAGCCTTGGCCAAGTCTTTGCCTCCTGGATTTGTATCCATGGCTTTATGAAGAGCCTACTATGTGCACTGTACTAAGGGCTGGGAATACGCAGAAAGGCAGAAATGGGGTCCCAGCCTCACAGAGCTCCTCTTTCTCCAGGAGAGGGCAGTGACCATGGGTGAGGCTGGCCCGGACCAAGACATAGTTGGCGTGTCCAGGCGGGGTTGGAGGTTGCTGACCTTTCCCCTCTTCTCCCTCCTCCATCTCCCCCTCCTCCCTGACCCCCTCCTGCACGTGTCTCCTAGGTGCTGGAGGACTCCCGGGCTGCCCTCCTGGCAGCTGACGTCTTCCCCGACGGGCCCTTCCCAGAGGACGAGAAGCTGAAGGACGGTAGGCAGCGCCTGGGCCCCTGCACCCTCTCCATCTCCTTGCTCACACCTAATCTGAGCATCGGCTTCGGGTCCTAAGAGAAAAAGGGAGACTGAGGTTCTGGGTGTGACTGCTTGGTGCCAAACGTGTCTTACTCCCGTGAGACCCTGGGCAAGTCATTGTGGTGACGTGGAAATCCGGAGTCCGATTCCAGCTCTGAAGCTTATTATTAGCTGGCTGACCTTGACCTCTGTTTGCCTCCGTTTCCTCATCTTTAAAATGGCAGCAGTCACAGCGCCAACTGCCCAGGGTGGTTGTGAGTGCCAAGGGAGATGAGATATTATTACTACAGAAGCCCTGCTGGGAGCTTGGGCAGGTCCCTTGGATTCCTTTTCTGTCAAACAAGGGGTTGGACTCCATGGCGCTGTGGCCTGCCTGGCATTGGTTCTTGGAGACTTCTGACCCCACATCTAGAGATTTTACCATTTCACATTCCCCATCCTGCCTCCCTCAGATGACCCCCTTCCCCTGCTGCCCCACTTCTCTTTAAGGTGTAAAAGGTGTGGGCACATGTAGCTGTAAGGCTATGGGAGCCTGGCCAAGACACACAGTGGGAAGTCAGGCTCAGTGATAGTTGCAGTTGCAGCCTGGAGACACCTCTGTAAGGACTCTTGGTTCAGCTTCTTGGGTGTGAGCGCCTTGCGGGGTCAGAGCAGCAGCAGGGCCCCCCCCCCTCCCCATCCCCATATGCCAGATGGAAGTACACAGAACTGCTGAAACAGGGTCTGTGTGAATGAAGCGGGTCACATTTTCCTGATCCCCCGATTGTCAGCCTTTTTTTTTTTTGTGACTTGATTCCTCCTTCATTTTACAACCTTGTTTTTCTGGACTTTTCCCTCTTTCAACCTTGTTTCCTAGGTGCTCACACTAAGTTAAACATCCTCATTCTAGACCTATAAATACCAATCTGGTCTTTCTGTTAAATTTTGGCTCGTTATTAAAAATTGACTTTCTCCCTGCCCCCATTTGGGTAAAAAAATACCCATAAATCCTTGTGACAAATATGCATAGTCAGGCAAAGCAAATTCCTGCATTGGCCTTGTCCAAAAATACAGGCTTTATCCTGCCCCCTGAGTCTATCTCCTCTTTGTCTTTCCTGGTCTCTTGGAATCGTGGTTGGTCGTTGACCTGATCAGAATCTCCGAGTCTTGTTTTTATGGTGGTATTGTTACTATATGACCTCTTGTGGTTCTGTTCACCTCACCCTTCATCAATGATGTAAGCCCTCCCAGACTTCTTCAAATCTATCTGTTTTATCATTTCTTATGGTATAATGTTCTATAATATTAATGTGCTGTAATTTGTTTATTCATCTCCCAATTGATGGGCATCCCCTCAGTTGCCAGCTGTACCCACATGGACAAATATATATATATATATATATATATATATATATATATATATATATATATATATATATATATATATATATATATATATATATATATATGGGTATTTTTGTACCCATGTCCTTTTCCTCTTTCTTTAATCTCTTTGGGGTACGTGCCTAGTAGAGGTACCCTAAGGTCAAAGGGTGTGCACAGTTGAGTTGCCTCCTAGAATGGCTGGATTAATTCACAGCTCTACCAACAGTGCATTAATGTGCCTGTTTACCCACATCCCCTCCCATATTTATTTGCTAATCTGATGGATATGAAATGGAACCTCAGAGTTGCTTTAATTTGCATATTTCCTAATCATTAGTCATTTGGAGCATTATAAAAATGTGGCTATATATAAATTTGGTTTCTTCCCTTGAGAACTTACAACATTTTTTAAATGGGGAGTAGCTCTTATTCTTATAAACGTGAATCGCTTCATCTTGGAAATGATACTAGACTGTAAGCTCCTTGAGGGCAAGGACTGTCTTTTGCCTCTGTACCCCCAGTGCTTAGCACAATGCTCATTTTATCTTCTGTGATGCTTTTTGGTGTTTGTTTGGTCGTGGTTTCTTCATGCTATCCTTAGCTCAAAAAGTGAATTTCTTCTTTGTTCCTCTAATTTGTTGAAAATGTGCCCCTTTGGGATGTGGTGTGAGATGTTTAGTCTGTACCTACTTTGTGCCAGATGACTTTCTACTTTTCCAGCAGTTTTTGTCAAATGATGAGCTCTTCCCCCAAGACGGGGTTGTCAAACATTGGGTCCCTTTGCTTCTGTATATTGAATGAATGAATGATTTGTTAATGGCTTCCTATGTGCAAAGCACTGTGCTCAATGTTGGGGATATAGATACAAAGTAAGATAGTTGATGCTTTGGACGAGCTCCCATTCTAGTGATGGAGGTCTGTGTGTGTGTGTGTGTGTGTGTGTGTGTGTGTGTGTGACGTATACCTAATCTGTTCCTGAGTCTCACTTTTTTTGTATGCCACATGGGGATAGCCGTTCCTGCCCTGTTGGGTTCCCAGGGCTCTCAGGAGGATCGGAGGCGATGGGCGCGCAAGGTCTTGGCACACTCTGCCGCCTCTTTCATTGTGCCTTCTTAATAGGTCTGATTGTGAGGCAGACCCTTCTTTGCACAGTATTCAAGGTCTTCCCTGCAAGAACCCCAGGGTGACTGATTAGAAGGTGAGGCCAAAGGAAGGGAGGGGAGGCTGTCTTCATGCTGCCGTCACCCACCCTGCATTGGGAGAGGCTGTCCCCTCACTCGGACATCACGAGATCCCAGATCTAGGGCTGGAAGGAACCCCAGAGGCTGGCGAGTCCAACTCTTCTCACCTTACCGATGGGGAAACTGAAGCCAGGGAGGTTCTTTCCACCCCCCGGCTGCCTACCTGGCCTTCAGACTCGTTCATTATACTCCCAGAGGGAGCAGAAAACTAGCCGCACCCTGAGCCCCCAGACCCTGATCAGGAGCTGCGAGGCCTGCTGCGCCAGGAGAAGGCCGTGGCCAGCTTATGGGGTGGCCACTATGCCCATCCCCCCAGGCACAGACCAGGGGAAGGTTCCTGCTACTGCTTTAAGCTTTACAGAAAGATTTCTTCACAGCAGCACCCGGGAGGTGGTTGGGCAAGTCGTGCTGTAGCCATTTCCCAGATGAGGTTCAGTGGGTTAAGTGGGGTCACCTCCAGTCACCCAGTGAAGATGTTCTGAGCCAGGTTCTGTCCTTGATTCAGGGGTCCCAGGCCCTTGCTTGGGCTTTCAGCCTTTGGGGTGGGGCGGGGAAGGACTGGGGGGGGGCCTTGCTTCCTGGGGCCCTTTCTGTCCCCTGGTGCTGAGAAGCGGCAGATGGTGCTGGCACTAGGTGTGCCTTGGGAGGTGTTTGCGAGAGAACCAAGGGTAACAGGTGCCATAGCTCCCCATCCTCGGTGGAGCAGCCACGTGGGGGACCCCCCCAGGCCATTTACCAAGCACCCACTGTGTGTCTAGAGTGCCGTGCTGGGCTCTTTGAGGGGATGTCGCTCCGCTGAGATGGTCTCCTGCCCTCAGGGTCCTTACAGTCTAGAGGAATAAGGCAGAGTAAAAGGCCAGTGCATAGAACTAGGGGTCCACTGGAGAGGCTTGAGACAGGCCCGTCAGGAGAGACATCTGCTGAGACAGCCGCACCAACAGACGATTTTGGAATTTATTTTAAATTAAGAAGAACTGATGGAAGCCAAGGAGAAAAATGAGGCATTTTAGAAAATAGTTTTGTTGTGGAGTGGTTTCTGTCGTGTCTAACTCCTCGTGACCCCATTTGGGGTTGGTTTGCTATTTCCTTCTCCAGCACATTTTACAGATGGGAAAACTGAGGCAATCAGGGTGAAGTGACTTGCCCAGGGTCACACAGCTAATAAGGGTCTGAGGCTGGATTTGAACTCGGGTCTTCCTAACTTCAGGCCCGGCACCCTATCCACTGCACCACCCAGCTGCCCCATTTAACTGGTTAAATGGTGTAATAGGAAGCCCTAATCTTAGAGTCAGGAGACTAGGGTTCTGCCCCTTTGGCTTCTCTTTGGGGTTCAGTTTCCTTTTTTGTAAAATGTGGGGGGGAGTAGGCTAGGTGACCTCTGAGGGCCCATGGAGCGCTGGATCTAGGATCCCATGATCCCATGGGGCATGATGGCCTTGGACAGAGTAGGAAGTCCCTCCAAGGGAGTATCAGCTTCGCCACCCTCCGCCACAGAGGCGATGCGCCCTTAGTCCCCTGCCGTGCTAACATCTTGTGAGTCTCTGAGGCCCAGATGGCCGTACATGGAGCTCGCTGCTCTCTCTGTGATGGGGCCTGCTGGGCTGGGACATCTCTGGACTTCTCTCTGGAATGGCTGGTTCTGGGGGGCCTGGCAGGAGCTTCGATGCTGAGCCGGGAGGAGCCCGGGGCCTCCCAGAGTCTGATCCCTCTGAGGCCAGAGCGGGGAGCTGGCCTGCTTGCTCCAGGTCACCCACGCCGCACTGGAAGGAGCAAAGCTGAGATTCAAACCCACACCTCTGCCTCCTGCCATCCATGCTGAATTTTATGTGAAGATCATAGAAGGGCACTAGGGTCATCCAAGCCAAGCCTCTGTTTTTCAGATGAGGAAACAGGCCCAGAGAATTTAAGGGACTTGCCCAAAGTCTCTGAGTGCCAGAGCCAGGATTTGAGCCCAGGGCCTGTGACGCCTCTTGAGTTCCTGGGTTGAGCCAGCCTGGAGGAGACAGTGGGTCCAAGCAGCAGGAAGTAGGGGGGGTCCGGGAGTTAGCTCCCCCAAACTCGGCGCTCACCCGGGCCTCCTCTCCCAGCATTTTCCCACGTGGTGGAGAACACTGCCTTCTTTGGCGACGTCGTGCTCCGCTTCCCCAAGATCGTCCATCACTACTTTGACCGGAATTCCAACTGGAACCACCTCATCCGCTGGGGCATCAGCTTCTGCAACCAGACAGGCGTCTTCGACCAGGGCACCTACTCCCAGCTTCTGGGCCTGGTGAGTCAGGCCTGTGGGGCAGAGGAAGGAGGCGGGATGGGACCTGGCACCGTCTTCTCCAGCCCGAGGGCTTCTTCACTGGCATCACCCAAGGGTCCACCCCCTTCCCTCAATTCTGGGCCTCCAGTGCCCCCTGCCCTCCCCCTCCCTCCTACTGCAGGACTCGGAATTGAGGGGCATGACCGGCTTCTCTCCAAGCCCTGCTCTGGAGTTGTAAATGCCACAGATAACATAGCTTGGATTTGTCTGGTGCTTTAAAGGTTAAATCCTGGCTCCACCACGGCCCAGACCTGGGTTCACTTCTGCTAATTATTAGCTGTGATTCGAACCCAGGTCCTCTGCCTCCCAGGGCAGTAGCCTTCCTGCCTCTCTGTAATGTCCTGGGGGAGTCACTCCCCCTTCTGTGCATAGGGGCAGACTGCTGGAGGCCCCAGGCTGGGCACTGGGCACTGGTCCACACTTGCTCAGCCTTCAAGGACAGTTCTGGGCTCCTGGGGCCGTGGCACCACTGCCTGGTCCAGCTTCCCTGCCCTCTGGTGCCCCCTCCTCTTGGCAGGAGCAAGCCCCTCCCCCAGTCTGGTCCCCACCCTGGATCTCAGCTCTGTCCCTTTGGCCCCTCCCCCATGTGGTGCTCTCCCCTCCCCCTTGGGCTTCCTCTGCTCTCCAGCCTCCTATTAGTCCTTTACCCTTTTTATTCACAGATGTGGGATTTTAATAGATAGATGGGGGGGGGGTCACCTGAGTTGAGCAAGTCACTTTTAGGACAGGGAGATCTTTTAGGAGCATTGACACTCGAGTCAGATGGGGCCCAAGTATGGGACCAGAACAGAGACAACTGGGCAGGTAAACTGAGGCAGACAGCCCTAATGGTGCTCTTTTGTTCTTGGGGCCCTGCAGATGGCTCAGGAGCTGGGAATTGGTGAGAGATCCCCAGACTATAGGAACCCCTTTACAACAGACCACTCAGAGGTGAGTGGGGGGGAGGGAGGCCATCATGTACTGAGCTGTTGGGCCAGGCTTCCCTCCGATGTGGGCTGGGGCGGGAGGGGTGGGGGGTGGTGGGTGGTGAGAGAATTTTAAAAAAGAGAGTTCATTGACCCTGGTTTCCCTCAGATTAAATTCCCCTGAATAGGGGATAGTGACAGGACCTGTGACTTCATGGGGAACTCCCGAAGGAGGGCGCTCCCTCCACCAAACCAGGGCTGGACCTTCTCTGTAGCTTCTCGTCCTTGAGAATTGCCCAGAGCACTGGGAAGGTCAGCAGTGACCGGCTCATGGTCACATCGCCCAGTGTGTGGCAGAGCAGGGCGTGACCCCAGGTCTGCCTGGCTCTCCCATAGCTACACAGAATACATACACAATCCTGTTCAGGGCTGGGGATGCTGCTTGGGTAGCCTGTCTCCCTCCCTAACTTTGGGGAAGGCTGCTGGCATTAAGAATCTGCCACAGCCTCTTCCCAGGAGGGGAAGTCCAGGGGTCAGCCCTGAATCTGACCTCTTCTTTCCACTGGTAGTCCTTCCAAGGTACCGACCCCTTCCAGAAGGCCCTGAAGGAAGAGGAGAGGCGCCGGAGGAAAGAGGAGAAACGGAAGGAGATCCGGAAGGGCCCCCGAATCTCTCGCTCCCAGTCAGAGTTATAGCCCTTGGCTTGCTCCTGGGCCGGCAGGGCTGGGATTCCAGAAGAGGAGGGAATGGTGCATTTGGAGACCGCCTCTTACTTCAGGTGGGTAGAGGACATCCTGGCCTCCACCTGGGGACTCAGCCGTCCCACTGCTTCCCAAGGGTGCAGACAGTTGAGAAAGAGCACCTCATCCTGAGGTGAAGACCAAGTGTCCTGGGGGAGTAAGGACCCCCCACCAGAAGGGGCCCATGCTGCCCCTTTCAAGCCCAGGACCTTAAGAAGCCTGTTTTCTCCTCCAAGACTCGTGCTCTGCCAACCAAATAAGTGTGTGGAGCATCCTAGACCGAAATGATCCAGGCTGGGGCCTCAGCCTGGCATCTCCTTGCCAAGAGAGGGCTCCTGCTGGGCCCCCCGGCACATTCCTGCCTTGGCAAATGAGTCACCTGCCCCCTTTGCAAAGACAATAAATTCAGCAAACTCTTTAGATACATCTCTGGCCCCTGCTGGTGGATCAGGGAGGGGTGGGGATGATTCCAGGAATCCTGGGGCAGAGGGGGAGTACCTGGTGAAGCTTTAGGAGGCAAAGAAAGAGGGAGGGCATAAGCAGCCTGAATCCCCAGGGCGGGCTCCTGGAGAGGCCTAGAGCTTCTGGGGGATTTGTCTCCATACCCCCAGCAGTTCACACACTGCCTGGCACACAGCAAATGCTTAATAAATCCCCATTCTACGAAAGAAGGAAGAGTGTAGGCAGCGGCTTTTCAGATGAGATAACATGATTTTATCTGACAGATGTCTTATTAAGCCCCTACTGTGTGCATGGTACCTAAGCTGCAAAGATGGAAAACAACTGGCCCGCCCTTCAGGCAGCTTACTGTCTAGGGCAGGGGGGCTTGGCCTGAAGTTCATAGACCGCTCCAGGGCCCAGGAATAGATTTCACAAGGCCTGGAACTTTTTTTTTTTTTTTTTGCAGGGGGTAAGGCAGGGCAATTGGGGTTAAGTGACTTGCCCAAGGTCACATAGCTAGTAAGTGTGTCAAGTGTCTGAGGTTGGATTTGAACTCAGGTCCTCCTGACTCCAGGGCCGGTGCTGTACTCACTGCGCCACCTAGCTGCCCCAAGGCCTAGAACTTTGATGAGAAAGAAAGTCCCTTTATTTTTACTAATCTCATCTGAAAGTCAATCCATGAGCATTTATTAAGTACCTACTATGTGCTAGGCAGAAATGCTGGGGATACAAAGAAAAGCCAAACAGCCTCTGCCCTCAACAGCTTCACAGTCTAACCTGGATTTTCCTCCAAGTTTTTAAAAATGGAGAAGGTCCGGCAGCAGTTGGTGTCCGGCAGCGGTTCTCGGCGTCCGGAAGACTGTTGAGGGAGCACACTGAGTCTAAACTGTTTTCATAATAATGCTGAGATGGTTTAATCTATTTTGGTGGGCCCACATAACCCAGGGGAAAGACCATCTATCTGCTCCTTGGAGGGTGTTCCATGATCAGTCTGAGCCCCCTGAACCTTGCCTCCTCTGTAGAATGAGGGGTTGGACTTCCAGACTTCTTGGAGCCCAAGTGCATGTAGGGAGGGGGCCTTGCAGACTGGGAAGGGTCTCAGCTGGCCCAGAGGTTAGGAAGGTGAGGCGGCTTCTAGGGATTTACCAGTGACCTTCGGCCTTAAAGAGCCTGTCTTCAAATGTGTTGAGGCTGAGGGGCAGTGGCCCAGCTGGAGCTTGGGAGTCCAGAGTTTGGCCCAGCAAAGATGGGTGCTGCTACTGGGGTGACCTTCTCTTGGCCTGTTTCCTCACCTGGAAAGAGGGATTTTTACTGGGTTTAAGGTCTCCTCCATCTCAAACTACGCTCCTTGTGGTCAAGGATATCTGGGTTTGAGGCCCAGCGCTGACACAATTCACTTAAAGTCTGGGACTCAGTTTCCCTATCTGTAAGTTGAAGGAGGTGGTACTAGAACCAGGTTCTAATCCTTCTTGGGGTGTGGACCTCTCTAGCAGACAGTCTGGAGCCCTTCTCAGAATCCAGTTTTTACAAATAAAAAAAGTTTAATTACAATATAGTGATTGACATATTTCAAAACCTAAGTTCAGGGTCTCTGGTTAAGACCCCCTCTAAATCCTGAGTCCCACCCTGGCCTGACCCCATGCACTGGTGCTCTGGGATACAAAGATCGAGGGTTTCTTGGTTACTGGCCTCCAGGAATTTGTGATGAGTGCCTGGAGGGGACTTTAGTCCAGAAAGTGTGGTTGAGACAGAGGGGAGATTTTGCTTAGGTGGGTCTGGTGCCTGAGGGGTGAGCATGGTAGGAGATGCTCCTGGGTTCCCCAGGGATAGGTCTGTGCAGGGTTGACACATTGTGGAAGGGGATGCTTTTTGGGGGGAATCAGAGGACCTCAGTGGGTTTCCTGGTTCTGTTACCTGGGTAACCTGGAGTGAGTCACTGGGCTTCTCTGCAAAATGGGAGGGTGGGAATAGATGGGGAGTAGATGGCCTCTCATGTGTAAGTTTAGGGGACCTCCATTAAGGTGGGGAAAGGGGGTGGCAGGTGTGGAGGGGGAAGGGCTGGGGTTGAAAGAATGCTGGGGAAGAGGGAGTAGGGGAGGGTCTCTGAATGGTACCGAGTCTCAGTTTCCTGCTGGGTTAGTATTTCAGGGGAAGGTGGGAGGAGAGTGTGGGATGACCCTGAGGTCACAGAGGAAGACCTGACTGATGACCATTGTTAAACCTGAAAACTTGGTTGAAGGAAACAACAGAGCTAGGTGATAGAAAAATCCATGTTGTTTATTATTTTCCCTTAAAGCATAGCGGAGCTAGCTTACTTGTACGTACAAGGAGTCAGAGTATAAACTCTGGCTGCCTGAACAAAGCAATGAGAAAGCTTATATACGTTATTTTAGCAGAGCTAGCAAGCCTGTATGACCTCATTTTTATGACCCCCATGTATGTTTAACCATGATACAAGAAGAGTATTTTCCTTAATGGAATAGATTGTAAATACAACAAATTAGATAGTTGTCAAAGTGTCAATTGGATTTGTAGCCCCAGGATCTCTGTGTTTAATTGGCCATTAACATTCCATAACATAGTATATGCCCATAAAATATTAGGATAAGGAAAAGTCACATAATTCAAGATAGTGTCTGGGCTCAAGGTTTTCACCCTTAATGACCATGGACAGAGCAAGAAATGCTCCATCTGGATTTGTTGATACAAGAGAACAAAGAGACTGTTAGGATCAGGCTTTTCTTTTGGTTAAGTAGTTCAGGCCCTGAGTCTTATTGAAATTACAAAAACGATATGAAATAGTATAATATTTTCCACATTTCCTCCTTTTGGTCAAAGGTAAGCTGAAAGCTTCACCTGAAGACCAATTAAGGTATGGAAAAACCTCTATCTTCCTCAGGGGTAAAGTTGTAAAAATCCTTATCTAGGTGGATTCAGGTTTTTTTTTTTCTCTTTCTGTGTTTGGACATCCCCAGAGATGCACAGTAATTATAAACTACTTGTAAACAAGCAGGGGGAGCAAGTTGCAATGGGTATCAGTAGGGAGCATAATGGGGAAACTAGAACACCTAAGTAAAATAAGCTAAGACACCAAAGGTACAAGTAAACAGTCTTGGGAACGCAAGGGACTCAGAAAGGGAAAGAGCAGTTCTTCGTTCAGGTTCTGGTCCAGGCTCTTGGGAAGGTTGCCTGCGTCTGATGCTGTCCCCTTCAGGCTCTTTGAAACCGGAGGGCAAGGGGTCCTATGGGATCAGATGTCCACTCAGGAGCACAGGCAATCATCAGATATGATAGAAGGATCAAGGAGTCCATATCCACAAGTTGGCAGCTACAGAAGTGGTCAGATCTGACAGGAGCTCTCAGAACACATGTAATTTGATAATTGAGAGAAAAACAGCACAACATAGGTCCCAGCCACTCAGGGCCAAGTTCAAACAGTACAAATACAAAGTAGCTTTAAATCCCAGTTACATATTTCCAATGTCCATTTAAAGCAAAAAAAAAAAATTTTTTTTTTTTCAGATGCCTGATTGTGGTTATCTGGTTCCTAGATAGTAAAAGAGAGTTCTGCTTCTCTGGTTCAGATCTAGAAATCCTCAGACAATTCTAACTTAATATAACTTAATCACTTAAATTTGGCTCTCCTTCTTTTAACTTCAGAGTATTTCAGTTCATATATCATCTACTGTTTCTAACCTTACCTAAATTTTGTACCTGGTATAAGAGTCCTTTAAAATATAAAGGTCCAACCATAAATTGAACTCATCTTCCTTTTAAAATCATCAGAGACCTTAATAAAGGAGATATAATTTCACTTGTACTATCTCATACAATTTTCTTGTACAAAAATCCACATTTAAGATCTTACTACTTAAACACACTTACTAGCTTGAATTTCCATGACTGATGAATTTTGGAGCCAATCATACACATCTGTATATAATTCTTAGGGGAATCAATCTGATCCTATGGCTTTTTCCTCAAAATTTGCTATCACCTTTCTTTTTATTAGACATTTATCACATTACATCTTTGTCTTATTACTGTGTCTAATCATTTCCTCCTTTTGGAGGATGTTATCTCTATATCCTTCTGATCTTTATTTGGTCATGAACATAGGTTAAAATTGTAAGCTATTCATTCCTGTATCCTATTATAATAACTCAGAGATATTTCAATATCCATCTATTGCCTAATAGATTTAGCATTGTGCTTACAAAACTTCCTGATAATATAAATTTGCTATGAAAGAAACGAGGGACTATGTCATATATCTTAACAGAAGGAAAGAACTTCCTTAGCTCCGTTTGATTCCAGGCATGAGTCATATCTGTTAGCCAATCATATAGCCATTAGATGCTGAAAGCAGGGCTTAGGAGTAACCAGGTGGGGATTTTCCTTTTCAGAAAGGAAATAGCAGAATTGGGAAATAGAGTCAGGAAGATCCTACCTAGGTTGTGTCCAAGGTCGTCTTCAAGACTTTCTCCCAGGCATAGACATCCACCTTTAAGAATTCTCAGTCTGTAATGCCTGCCATTCCACTACTGGCTTCACGTGACCTATACCTGTAATCAGAGCTTAAAACAATATTAAATTGTAGTCCCATAAAATCTTAAATAGCAAATAAATATCCTTCAGATAGGACTGTCCCAAATTTCATTGAGCTAATAATTATCAAATCAAGCTACATAACTTTTCCATCTTCTAAAATACTGTCTCACACTCTCAACTTAACTTAAACCATTTGAAACTAGTATTCCCTTGGGGCAGGAGAGGCTTAGCTAACTTCCATTTGTCCCTAAACTTTCTTATCTGCCTTTCCTATTTTCCCTCAACCTTAATTTACCTTTCCAATCTTTCAAACTTTCAGTCTTCATTTCAGCCATAAGACAAAACAACTCATAAGTTAATACTTCTACTGACATAACTGTGTATACTGGAATCCCATTCCAGTTTGCTTAAACAAACAAAAGAGGTTAATGACTGATCTCACAAGTCAATGGATTTGTCCCTGTTAATTCCTTCTGGAGGGAAAAAAAGAACACTTCAGGAATTGAGTCTTATACACATTGTTAAGTAATAACTCTCGCTTAAAATCACAAAAACATTTTCCAAAATACTTCTAGAATTGTTTACCTAAACTGAAGATGTCTCTGATTTAGTCGCAGTAATTAATTACACTATTTGTGTCAATACCTAATTGCTCTTATATCACTTCACAACATCCAAGAACTCTATTTCACATAAATACAATACAACTTTAAAATCCCAATCTTAGTCCACGGGATAATGATTCAACCCTACATCATAAAACTTCTCTTCCCTTTCTAATTATTCTCATTAACACTTTAGAAACCATATTATCTTTCATTTGACTATACAAGAGTACCAATATAACCAGTCATTTGATTATAACAACAAGATTTTACATATTTGCATTTATCCAATTTCCCATTTTTTCAAAAAAAAACAACTTCTTTCACAATGGTAACAGATTCTGGCAGATAACTTCCCTTTTGTCACTACCTGCTTATTTCTGATTAAAGAAATCTGCCACATCATCTCCCCCTGAGGGTGGGTTCTTTCCCATCAGATGGCAAGCTTCACTAATAAGAACTGTATCCTTAAGACCCACATCCTCCTCGAAACCCAATCTTATCCTAAAAACACATCACTTTTGCTGACTTTAAAAAGCCAGGTTTTTTTAGGCTTCTGACCCCTACTGTTCTTTCTTTCAGTAAAAACTCAAATCCCAGTAATTGTTGCCCCTCCCCTTTCCTTCCCTTCTGACAGGTGGGCTAAGGTGAATCTTCTTATCTAAACTAAGGGCGGGGAGGAGTAAGGAATTCAGACTGTCGTTTCCAACCTCCTTACTCAAAAAAGAACCTTGAATAAGACATTGAATGGGCGCTTCTATAGATAAGCATTAATTCTAATAATTCTAATTAGGTTCTCACCCAGAAACTCCGAGAACTCACAATAGGTTTGGACTGCAACCAATTGGCTTACAGGTGGAAATTCAGCAGGCCTTCCAAAATTACACAAAAAGATTTTACAGAACATTTTCCAAAAATATTTTCCTTAAAGCAAATTAACCCTTAAATACTGGAATTCATTAACTAAGTTGGTACCAAATGTCCTCATTCTCAAATATTGCCCAGAATTCCTAGATACTACAAGTTCCTTAGTCAAAAAGTGTTATAATGTGGAGGACACTTAGTTTCTATAATTACATACCCAATTAAATTAACCCTATCACAATAACAAAGTTTACCAGGACTTTAAAAAGCTTTTTCCAGAGTAATTCCTCTACACTGAAAACCACACAAGATTGATAAGAATTCATGACTAGATGGTTTCAAAAGTTCTTGTTTCAGTTAAAAACCTCAATTTCTTAATTAATTACGATTCTTAATCTAACAACATCCAGATTATAAGAGAAATTATTTTAATCACTAGTGGTAACATTTTAATTTCTAAGGCCCAATACTCTTAGCATTGTAAAAGATTACCACATTTTCAATATTGCTGATACATCTGTTTGTCAAATTACACAATTTAGAAATGTAACAGTGCCCTAAACATAATTATGCATTTTAAAACTTGAAACAACCCATTTATCAGTTAGGTGAACATATTCCTAAATCTCCCTGCACAGAGAATCTTTCATCTCATCATTTGAAACTATAACTTTAAATCACCAGATATATTCTCATAATAGAAAACTTTTTCACACAGAAAGTCTGTTCTCATGGTTAAATATCAGTATCATTAATTAATTACTTGTTATAACCACATATAACAGTTCCAAATTTTATCACATCCCTTTAAAAACCCAATTCACATATATCAAAATCTGATTAAAATCGCTATAATATTATTTCTTACCACACAATGGTCTTCTCAAATTCCACAATCTAAGAGAATTTTGGGAACACAATGCAAGTTTAGAAATACAGAAACAACAATTTTCAGATGACATCTATTGCATTTCCAGATTATCACATATAGAAATTATTCAGCTTATTACTTCTGGTATTTTAAAAACCACTTCATAAGTTAACAATTACATTAAATCAGAGAGAGATAATAATAATGTTGTATCTAACATATACCAGACTTTATGTTACGCATTTTACAATCATTATCATTTTGATCCCGTAACAACCATCATTATTACTTTCCCTTTAAAACTCAGGAAACAGGTCAAACAGAGATAAAAATACAGTTTTGCAGTTGGAACAAGAAGTGTAAAGTTACCTAGAGAAGTTACCTAGAGCAGAAGCTAGTATCCCAGTGGTGAGAATTCTGGGAGGCAGAAAGTCCAAATCCATCTACCTCACCCTTCCCCCACAACTGCAAAAGTTACTGAGCCTAGGGAGGTTTGCAGCTGCTGGGGACAGAGTGGGCAGAATGCATAGGACCTGGGTGACAATTCCAAACTTTGCCAACAAGGATGGGCTACAAAGGTACCCAGGGGCACAGGACTGTCAGAATACTGTCAGTCTGTGAATTTCTGTCCTTCTCCTCCTTTTGCCAGGTGGGGAAAGGTGATTTAAGTTTTCCCTACAGTTCTCCTGCATTCTCTTCCCCTAATCTGATCTGGCAAGAGAGGAGTTTGTTTTAGCTGCTCTAACTTTTACTGCAGCTCTGGCTCGGTCAGACAGGACAATGGTGAAAGCTCTCAATGATTGTAACTCAAGTAACTTCACCTAAGTGATCAGCAAGAGTGAGCTCCTGGAGGGATTTTACAGTCTCAGGAGTTCTGTCCCAAAATCCAACTAACCAATTTCCAAACTTTTAATGAATAATCAATCCCAGAATATGCTAAAATGTTTTAGCTCTATTTTTTTCTTCAAGTTCGGCTGGCCAGGCCAAACATTGAAAAAGGAAATAGAGTCTCTGTTTCCCTAACTGCAGCTTTAGAATTCTCTGGCTACCTGCATTTCAGATTTTACACGGTATAGACATTTCACAGCACACGCTCTCACACAGACAGTTAACAGACAATTAACAAAACAAATTAACAAATTAACAGAACAAATACAGACTGAGCTCAGAGTTTAAACAACAGAGAATTAGAAGCTTTCATGAGTTAGCTATTAGCACCCCTATGGTCTTTGGGGAAGCCTTGGCATTCCTGATTTTTCTGACTCTCCATATCCTATCCCTTAGGAATGAGGAAAGGGGAGATGGAGGAGGACTAGGACAGGTAAAGGAAGGCGAGGAGTAAGGATAAAATGCATTTATCCTCCCCATAATCAGAGCCTTCAAGGGAAGGAAGCAGGAATAGGGCAGAAGGCAAAAACAGAGCCCTTAAGGGAAGGGGGAAAGGGAGTGGGGAGGGAAGAGAGAGAGGAGGCAACGGTAGCAGAACAGAGTTACCTCTCTCAGGATCAGAGCCCTTCCTGGGAGGCAGAAGGGGAGGGAAAAAGCAAAGTGCAGTTTTTCTCCCCAGGACCAGAGCCTCCAAGGGAAGGAAGGGAGGGAGTGGAGGAACGGTTGGACTTCTAATTCTAGTTTTTGACTGATCCATAGTTAATTTTCTAGATCAATCAGTGTTTCCAGGGGATCTATGTGCGTTTGACCGCAGATCTGTGTTTTACCACAGATTTGATCCCTGCCCCCAGAGCTAGCTTAAAGGGAATTTCCAGACTTCAACCAATTTTGTGGGAGTTCTTTTTGGAAGCTGGGAAGAGAGACAACTTACCCCACCTTGTCAAGGCCAAAATTCCAGGAAAAATTAATCCTATGGCGCCCAAAAGCGTTGGCAAGGTTGGGCTGCGTTGTCCTGTTTCCATCATTTCCATCCGAAAGTCACGGCACCATAACTGTTAAACCTGAAAACTTGGTTGAAGGAAACAACAGAGCTAGGTGATAGAAAAATCCATGTTGTTTATTATTTTCCCTTAAAGCATAGCGGAGCTAGCTTACTTGTACGTACAAGGAGTCAGAGTATAAACTCTGGCTGCCTGAACAAAGCAATGAGAAAGCTTATATACGTTATTTTAGCAGAGCTAGCAAGCCTGTATGACCTCATTTTTATGACCCCCATGTATGTTTAACCATGATACAAGAAGAGTTTTTTCCTTAATGGAATAGATTGTAAATACAACAAATTAGATAGTTGTCAAAGTGTCAATTGGATTTGTAGCCCCAGGATCTCTGTGTTTAATTGGCCATTAACATTCCATAACATAGTATATGCCCATAAAATATTAGGATAAGGAAAAGTCACATAATTCAAGATAGTGTCTGGGCTCAAGGTTTTCACCCTTAATGACCATGGACAGAGCAAGAAATGCTCCATCTGGATTTGTTGATACAAGAGAACAAAGAGACTGTTAGGATCAGGCTTTTCTTTTGGTTAAGTAGTTCAGGCCCTGAGTCTTATTGAAATTACAAAAACGATATGAAATAGTATAATATTTTCCACACCATCAAATCCAGCTGAGGGAACTGAGGCAAACAGGGTTAGGTGACCCACGCAGGGATACCCAAATAGCAAGTGATCTTAGTTGGGGATTCTGTGCTCACCTCCTCCCAGATCAGAGACTCTGAGGTTCACGGGCTTCAATGGAAGCCTTGCGATGGGGCCCGGAGTCATAGGGTCATTATCTAGACGCTGTATTTAAAAATTATGCTGTATGACCTGCCTGTGGATATGCATTATGTGTGGGGATGTGTGTGTAGACAGATGGATTTAGAGCCAGAAAGGACTTCAGCACTCCCATTTTACAGAAGATACTGCAGCTCGCAGGATTTAAATACCTTGCCCAGGGTCACAGAGCCCTTAAGGGCCAGAGGCAAATTTTGAACCCAGGCCTTCCTGATTCCGCCTCTCCCACACCATCCCTCAGCTAAGCCGCTTCTCAGTTGTTTGATCAGGGTCAAATTCCTTCACCTTTCCTTATCTGCAAAATCGGGAGACCTGCGCTTACGAAGAAAAAAACCTGGTGGCATTACTCTGAGGGCTGTCCTGCCATCGGCCCGGGGCGCAGTCCTATCACAGCCAAGGCCATTGTCTGGCCTGTTCAGCCTTGGCCCGGCTGACCTGGGACTCAGAGCAGGCTGGAGTTAGAATGGGCCAGACCGGTCCCCGTGTTCTTTGGCTGGGGCCCAGAGAGGGGAGGGGACTAGCCCCATCACACAGGACATAACTGATCTGTGACCCTCCAGTTTGGAGCCAGGGGGCATAGGGGGAATTTGCTCAGGAGGAAGAGAGGCAGGGGGTACCAGATGCCAGATGGCTGGGCAGAGGGAGCCATAAAGGGAGGAGAGAATGGAGGTTATAAACTCTTAAGAGTATTCCCCTCTAGAACCCTGGACTGTGGCAGCTGGGAGAGAAGGTGGAGACCGCCCATTGCCCATCCCCCCCCACCCCCGGGGCCCATAAAGGCAGAGAGCCTGCTGGCAGCCCTCAGGCTCTAAAGGCCTTTGGGGATCAGCCAGGCCAGACCCGCATTTCACAGAGGAGGACACTGAGGCCTAGGCAGGCCCAGGGTTACACAGAGAGTATCAGAATCCAGATTTGGACCCTGGGGCATTGACTCTAAATCCAGCCAGGTTTTCAATGATGCCACACTGCATCACAGCAGTGGGTAATTCGATGCATCAAAGCAAGCATATTTAAAAACAATTTCTTTTTTCAATTACCAAGCATTTATTTTTTCTCCTTACCTCTCCCCACTGAAAAAAGAAAACAAAAACAAAGCCTTGTGGCAAATTTATCGAGTGTATGGGGCGTTTGGAGAGGCCCGGCGCCTCCTTGGGGTGTTCAGGGAGGACCTGCGCCCCTGGTGGGAGGCCTTCTCAGGGCTGCTCACCCACCTGCAGTGTCCACCTTCACCTAACTCTTACCTGTGGCTCCGAGAAGCTGTAGCAAGAACAGCCGCCACACCCCATAAAACTGTTAGCAGATGGCTAAACCAGGCAGAGACAGGCCTCAGACCTTCGGTGGGTGAGGGGATATCTAGCCTATGCACGTGAAGACTTCTGGAGGAATGAGCAGATGAAAACAATCTGTTCCAATGGTCACGAAGGTGGCGGAATCAGGTGCTTGGTCAGACATTGAAGATGCCTGATTTCTGTCCCACCACTGGATTGTGATGACTCAGAAAGAGTGAGGCTGATGACTTTGCCAAACGATGTCTCTCTTAAATCTAATTTATGAGGAAGTCAAAAGACCCACGATATATAGTCAAGCAAAACAGATTCTCACAGTTGACCAAGTACTCACAGCCCCGAGGCCACCAGTTGTCAGGGGGAGGGACAATGCTTCATCCCAGGGCCTCAGAAACTGTGGTTAATTGTTGGTTCATCAGAGTTCTTGGATCTTTCAAAGCAGTTTGTCTTTGCCATGTACTGCTTACTGTCCACATTGTTCTGGTTCTCACTTCACTGTGGATCAGTTCATAGAAGCTGTCTGAAGTTTCTCTGAAACGTCCTCTGTAAAGGCAGTATTGGTAAAGCACTGGGCATGTACTGGGGCATATCCTAGGTACTTAATAAATGCTCGTTTCCTCCCTCTCTTCTTTCCTTTCTCCCTCCTTTCTTTCCTTCATCCTTTCCTTCCTTCCTCCCTCCCTGTTCTCTCCTTTTATCCTTTCTTTCCTTCCTTCCTCTTTTTTCCTTCCTGCTTCCTTCCCTCCTTTCCTTCCAGCCATATAGGATGATCTGGGGGCTTGGAGAAGAGGGCTTTGCCAGCAGCACCTGCATCTTTGTTTAGGACATCACCCAATCTCATTTCATATTAATAATGGCCGAGAGTAGTTAGAGCTCGGAGTGGTAGATCCGGGTCCGATTCCCGGTCTGCTGTTCACCGGACACTCCGCTGTCCAAGGGACCAAGCAGTGGCCAAAGCCTCACTCAGGCGCCATCCTCTGCGGTCCCGTCGGGGTTCTCCCTAGTTCTAATGTCCGATGGACCAGTGAGGGAGGCAGCTTAGCTGGGGCTCGGGGACAGACCTTGACCCCAGAAGTCAGAACCGGGAGTGTTGGGGAGTGGGGTGGAGGGGCGAGGGGCGGATTTAGGCTCGCTGGCCCGAGCGGGCTGCCCCCGGCCGCTCCGGCCGCTCTCCCGATGGAGGTCTTTCTTTCAGAGGGTGGACGATGGATGGAGGACCACTTGTCGGCACCACTTGCGGGATTGCTTTTCCGGGTCTGGGCGGACTAGAATGCCGCCGAGGGTCCTCTGACCCTCCGAAAATAACACCGAGGTGGGGGGTATCTGAAAACCGGGGTTCGCCCGACCCGTCCGCCTCCATCTTTTTATTCCTCCCGGGAACCCACGTTATGTCAGTTTCAGGTCAGCATCCCCTCCCTTCCCCCTCCCCGGAGAGAGCCAAAGCACAGACCCGGAACAGATACGGCCCCCCTCCCCCGCAAAAACAAACCAACCCTCGATCTGCCCTTGAACCCATCCGCTCCGTCGGGCCGGGGGGGGGGGGGGGGGGTGGGCCCGAGGCCGGAGCGGCCTCCATCAGAATCACCGCACAAAACCCGGAGCATGGGGGGGCGGGGTCAGTGTTCCGGTTTCATAGATGAGGGCACTGAGGCCCAGGAGAGGGAATGCCTGGTCCCGGGACCCCCGGCGAGGAGTGGCGGGGCTGGGGCGAAGGTCCCCCCCATCCGCGGCCCGCCCAGGTTGCCTTCACCTGGCAGGTGTGGGGCTCGCGGGGGAGGGGCAAAGGACTCTGGGTTTCCCCGACGAGCTACGGGCGTGTCCCATCTTCGCTGGGGTCTGGGTAGGGGGAGGGGCGGGCAGAGCGGAGTCCATGGAGCGTGGGAGCTAAAGGAGCACCGAGCAGAAGCTGCCGCGTGGGATAGGAGGGGAAGAAGGCGGAGAGGCCCCTTTAAACCCGGGCGGGGGCGTGTGACCGAGCCCCGGCCACTTCCCGCTCTGATTCGCTGCGGGGGGTGGGAGGGTGGTTCCAGGAGAGGGCGGGGTCCGGCCATGCAAATAGGAGCTGCTGATCGGTGACGCGCCATCACCCCACGCGCCGCGCCTCCCGCCCATTGGCCGTCGCCGACCTGGTCTCATTGACAACAAACAACGGAGCGCGAGGCGGAGGGGCGGGGCCGCCAGGGGGCGGGGCCGGGGAACCCCGCCCGCGAGGCCACGCCCCCTCATCGAGACATCCCGGGGCCGCGCGAACATGGCGGCGGCTGGCGCTGAGCGGTGAGGTGGTGTCCGACCGAGACCGAGCTCGGGGCCATGGGCGGCGGCCGCAGCGGCGCCGCCTCCGCGTCTCGCTGAGGGCCGGGCGGGAGTCGAGGGCCCGGCGCGCAGAGCCGGGCGATGGAGGCGAGCGGCGGCGAGCTGGGCGCTCTGGAGACCATGGACACCCTCACGGAGCTGGGGGACGAGCTCACCCTGGGGGACATCGACGGTGAGTGGCGGCCGCGACTGCGCCTGCGCGGGGGTCCCGCGCGCCCTGCCCCCGCCCCTCCCCCGCAGCCCCCATCACCTCCGTCCGGGGCATCCTCGCGCCGGGCATCCGCCGGCTCTGCCCGGGCCCCGCCGCTGTCCCCCACGCCCACGCGCGTGCCCCTCGCGCTGCTCCCCCGGCTCCAGCCCCCCACGTGCAGCTGTCACTGGGCGCGTCGGGGGCGGGGGCGTCGGGGCCCCTTCCTGGGGCGGGGTGGGTGTCGGGGCCATCCCGGGATGCGCAGCCTCGGGCGCTGCCGGAGGGACTACCCCGAACCGCCCTCCACGGAGCCGACCTCATTGGGGAGGGGGCCCGGGGCCCGCCCCCACGAGGTGTCCGAGTACCACCCTAGATTGTAGGCGGGGAAGGGCCCCGCACGGAGATCTTGGGGACAGCGAGGGGCACACGCTGGAATTTGAACCCAGATCCTGGGCCTCAGCCGGACTGGGTGCCGTTAGAGGCCGCGGGTGGGGAAGACCGAGGAGTCTTTGGGGAAGTTGGGGGAGGGGGTCAGGGTGGCTTCCGATCAGTTTTTAGGAAGCTGGGGTGCCTGTCGGGGTGAGGGGTGTGTGGGCGCGGCCGGCCCCTTGGGGGATGCTTCCGAGGAGGGGCCCAGGCTCTGGGGCTGCCCCCGCAGGTGTTAGGGTGGGGCGGGCCGGGGTGAGGGGCCTCGAGGAGGGCCGGCCTGGGGACCTCAGGGCCCGGGGAGCAGAAAGCCTCCTTCACCCGAAGTGACCCAGGCTGGTGGGAGCTCAGGGGTACGTGCTGGAGGCCGGAGGAGGGAGGGGTTCCAGCCTGGGCGGGGGAGAGCACCCCCACCACGGGACTGAGCGGAGGCTGCAGCCTGATGGCGGCCCGGGGCTCAGGAAGGAGATGTCGGACCCTCCAGGGTGACGGTGTTGTGGGTGAGATCGTCCCGGAGCACGGAGGGGGAGCTCGGGAGGGAGGCAGCGGGGCAGCGTGCCCTTCGAGACCGGGGGATGGCCGGGGGGAGGAGGAGGTCAGTAGCCGCCTCCTGCCGTGTGGCCCAGCCAGGAGGAAAGACTTAGGTCCTTCGAAGCTTCCGAGCCGGCCTTCCCAGCCCCTGCGACCCCCGCTTCTCCCACATGGCCGGCCTCCCCAGGACACGGTCTCTCCCTTTGTCCTCTCCTGACCCCCAAGCCTTGGCCTGCAATCGGCGTCTGCTGGGCCTGGCCACACCTGGTCTCCTCTCTTACTTTCACCCGTCTGGGGGGCCGGGTGAGCGCCGGGGTGACGCAGGACCGCATCTCTACCCTATCAGGGACCCCCCTGACCTCGCCTTGGGGACCCTTCTCCCGCCACTGAGTTTCCGTGAGCCACCTCTCTTCCTCTGGTCATCCCACGGGTCCCGATGGGGGCAGGGACCCGGAGGAGCTGTCTTTTCCGGTCTGTAGACAGAGGAGAGAAGGGGGCACTTGAGAGCCCAGGAGCAGAGAGCAGAAGCAGCAGGCTGGTGGGGCGCTCTCTGGGCTCTGGGGCCCGAGTCCTGCTGACGCTGGTTCACTTTACAGAGGGGACACTGAGGCCGGGAGAGAGGGCAGGCCTGGCATGGTCAGTTCACAGGTCATCTCTGGTGAGGTGCCACCCACAGGCTCAGGCCCAGCGGCCTCCCACCATCCTGTGCTTAGTTACTGAGTTTCTGAGGTTGGTCATTTTTTAACTTGAGCCTCGGGGTCCTCCAGCACGGGCCTCACCCAGACACGATGCCCTCATCTTACCCGTTGAGATAAAGCAGAGACTTGGGTGCGCCACCCCCCCACACTCCCCTCCACCCCCCCCATGGCCAGGATCCAGCGCCCCCAGGCCCTCCATACGGCCAGTAGAGCTGAAGCGCTGAAGCATTTGGTGTCTCCTTTATGTCTCCCCAGGTCCACCTTAGCCCCAGAGCTCATCTTGGAGGGCCCGCTTTAGGGAGGAGAAGGTAGAGGCCCAGACAGGCAGGATCTGAACCCAGGCCCTGACTCCAGAGCCAACACCCCGTGCCGTCTGGCTCCGTGTGAGGCGGAGGGAGAGTCAGACCTTCACTGTCAGACGTGGCACATTTTCACTGTGGCCACCGTGGGCCTGAAAGGCCTTGCCTTTTCTTTCCCGGGGAATACGAGCCTAGAAGCTGCTTTACTGCTTCTCAGACTCCTTAGGAAGCGGAGGGGATAAAGCCCTGGACTGGGAGTCTGGAAGATCCGAGTTCAAATCTTGGCTCAGACAGTTACTAGTTGTGTGATCTGGGTGAATCACTTTGCTCCTCTGCCTCAGTTTCCTCATCTGCAGAAAGGAGGATTCCATGAGGTGACACAAACCTGAAAGGGAAGGTATGTGTCATTACACAGCCAATCTCCCTGCTGGAGGGTGAACTCTGGGAAGGCAGGGACTTGGTCTTTTCCTTGGTGACTTGGTGGTGGTGGAATGGCGTCCTTTCTCCCTGGCAGGGAGTGAGTTCCTGTTATTGGGGGGAGGTGTGGACACCATACTTTATTAGTCTCGTACCCTTTGGGGAAATAAATCTGGCTGTGAGCAGTGCCTAGACTGGTACGGATGAAGGTTTATCGGGATGGTGTGCTCAGACCAGTTTCTCTTGGAGATGGGGCACCTTCCGGGGCCCGCTGTGTCCCCAGGGCCTGGGGCTGGGGGGACCCCGTGTCCTGGGTTCACAAGTGATCCTAGATCTTCAGAGCTTGAAGGACCTTCTGCTCCACCCCTCATCGTCTGGAGGCCCAGGGGTTAAAGTGGCCGGCTGGAGGCACTCCTGACTCTTTGGTGGGTCAGTCAGAAGATGTTTCTTAAACACTCAGTGCGTGCCAGGCCCTCAGGGAGCTCAGGGGGAGCCTTCAGGGGCTCCTGTGGTAATGGGGAGAGGCAGCCTGGACCCTCCAGGGGCTTACACAGCCTATGGGGGTGGGGAGAGGACAGCCTCCCTGGCCTTAGAGCTGGGAGCTTCAGTTTCCAACAGACTAGGTCAACTTGGGAGACTTTTTTGTAAAAGATGATTCCTGAACAAGTATTTCTAGTTTAGCTTTGGAGAGGGGCCTGCCTTGGGTGGGAGTGGGTGGGGAAGCTTGCTCACAGAAGGCCTAGTCACTGAGCCCCTGAGTCAAGGATTCCCATGCTGTTCCCTGGGCTCTGAGTTCTACCTGCTGTTGACATTGTGGGATGGTTAGGGAGTGGCCCGAATTCCAGGCCTGGGTCTGAAAGGTGGAGTTCACAGGGAGCCTTGTGTTCTAGCAGGGAGCCTTCCCCTTAAAGCCGCAGCCTCTGAAAGGCCCTCAGATCACTGAGCTCTGCTGGTGTGGAGGGTGGGGGTCTCGTAGGGCCCTCCACTTCCCAGCCTCAGAATCGCCAGGCAGCACACGTTCACTTGGATCGGTTCGATTCTGAGTCCCTGTGCCTGAGTTTGCCCTGTGGAACAGGTCTGCCCAGTATTTTGTCTTGTTTTGAATCGTGATAAAAATTAGAGGCTTGTGAAGAGGCAGATTATGAAACTCCTGACGATACTCAGGGCTTCCCCCAGGACTCTCCCAGCCCCTGGGCCCAAGGAATGTGGGGGGTCACTGGTCTGACTCAGGAAGCCCCTGGGGCAGGGAGAGTCTGCCTGCAAGTAGCCCTTCTCCTTTCACCCTTCCTCAGAGCCATTTTTGGGCTGGGAGAGGCCTTAACCAAGGCTCCTACCCCTTCGTTCTGTGGATGAGGGAACTGAGGCAGGGGAGTGACCAGCCCAAGGCCCTGGCTCCTGTCAGGCAGTAAACGTCTCCTCTGCCCTTTCCCTTGCCTTGTGGTGCTGAGAGACACTCCCTCCTCCAACACTGATACCAGGCATGGACCCTCCAAGCCCAAAGGAACCACCGGGGTCTTTTGGTCCAGTCCCCTGCCTGTCCTCCCATTCCCCCTTGAGGAGGCCTCTCTGGTTCCTTGTGTTAGATACCTTACCAGGCCAGTGAAAGCCAATCTGCCTGCAGGATGGGGCCCTCCTTGCTTGCCAGAAAGCTCTCCTCTCTTGATCTGGGCTTTGGCCTCCTAGGGAGGCCCATGGAGGCCGGGAAGGCCCAGCAGCTCTCCCGGTGTCTGCCCGCAGCATCTCTCCAAAGGCAGGCTGTGGGAAAGAAAGCCACTTTTGGGCTCCTTGTGAGCCTCTGATGCCTCTGATGAACCCAGGGGAGCTTAGGGTTGGCTTGTGCCGTGTCTCTGAACACCAGGCCCCAGTTCCCTCCTCTGTAAGATGAGGGGATTGGACTTCTGTGAGCCCATGGTGCTGCCAACTAGAGCATCCAGGCCAATTCCCTCGTCTTACAGATTGGAAAATAGGCCAGAGCAGCAGAGACAAGAGGAGGGACTTAGTCCAAGTCGCCCAGGGCATTGTGAGGCATGAGCCGGTGGAGAGATTGTCTCCTCTGTCACGAGACTGACGGGGAGGGGGCTGTGATGCTGAAATGCTCCACGTGGCTAGGTCAGTCCAGACCTTTAAAGGAGTCTGAGGCAGACCAGGGAGGGATGAGAGGGTTTGGACCAGAGAGTGCTTGAGCTCACCGAGACTGAGACTGAGAGGAGCGTTGGAAGGGAGGGGATGATCAGATCTGGGAACTGTGGGGGGATGTGAAGTGGCTCTGAATGACGGTGTGACAGCAGCTCATGTCCATCTAGAGCTTTGTAAGGTTTGCAGAGATACTCGCTCCACTTTACAGATGGGGAGACTGAGACCCGGGGGGTAAGTGACTCCCATGGCTAGTCAGTGTAGCAGTGTCTTTGAGTTTTGGATTCCTGCAGTCTCCACTGGGGGACCCTGACCAGACCTTGGGTGGCTGGAATTGCATGGAGTCTGGGGTACTGGGAGGAAGGCTCGGAGCCGAGGGACTAGGGTGCTGTGAAGGGCAGCAGCAGCTCTGAGGAAGTGCCTGGAGTGGGGGGGTTGGGGGTGGCTGGCAGCTCCAGCACCAAGGACAGGGCAGCCTCAGCAATACAGATGATTGGGGGATTCCTGGGACCAACAGGGAGGGGAAGGCTGAGAGAAAGGCCTTCAGCTTTGGACTTAGTCTGTCAGCAAGCATTTATTAAGCACCTACTGTGTGTCAGGCACTGAGCTAAGCTCCTGGGGATACACAGAAAGACAAAAAGACGGTTCCTGACCTCAAGGAGCTCACAGTCTAAGGGGGCAGATGCCATGCACCCAACTATGTACAAACACACTAGGAACAGGAGAAGGTGATGATGACCAGAGAGAGAAGGCACTGAGATTAGGGAGGACTGTGGATGCTTGGGGGGATGTAGTCAGGACCAACCCTTTCATTTTACAGATGAGGAAACAGGTTTGGAGGGTTTGGGTGCTTTCCTGATAGTCACATAGGTAGGAAGTGGCACAGACTAGATTTGAACTCAGGTCCTTGGCGCCAAACCCTGCCTGCTTTCCACCATGTCCTGAAATCAGGATGGAGGGAGGTGTAGGGATCCTCAAGGAAAGGCCAGGCCTAGAGATGGAAGAAGGAGGAGAAGGGTGAAGGGTGGAGCCAGGATTCCAGAGCTTGTACCCAGCTGTCTGGGGAGCATTGGCTGAGCCGACCCCACCATGATGAAATCACAGTTGGGTGCCTTGGGCCTGGGGATGTTGAGTCAATTCAGCCATCAGGCCCTATGCTTAAGTGTGTGCCTTGGGGCCCCAGAAAGGTCCAAAATTGGAGAGGTCTTTTAGGTGGGATCTGAAGACCAAGTAGGCAGGCTTCTGTCTCTCTGTCTGCCAGTAGCAGCTTGGCTTGGAGGGGGGTGGGGGAGAAGGCTTTGGTCCCACCCCAGTCACTTCCAGGTCATGTGACCCTGGGCAAGTCACTTAACATGTTCAGAGGGCCCTAATCTGCACAGAACTGGGGTTGATCTGCATTTGGTAAAGGGCCGAAAGGAATCTCTGATCAAAGTCCAGATTGGGATTCATCCCTGCTTCATATACAGTAGGTGCTTACTCATTGTGTTGGGTCCCCTCCACTCCCGTCTGCCTCCTGTGCTTCAGGCAGGCCTGGCTCTCACACTTTCTGGCTGCACTTAGGGGCTGGCGAAGGTTCATAGTGGGTTTGTTATGTCCTGGGGAAACTGGCTTCGAAATGAGTTGGCTTAAATTGAATTTTATTTTATTTTCAAAGGAAAGTCCACCTTCTGTCCCTCTTGGAGGAAGTGGGAGGAGGCCAGGTCTGGGGTGCAGATGCTGGGGGCCTCATTGTGTGTGTCGCTGGGCGAGCTCTCAGGAGTGGGTTTCTGGCAGCTCCTCCCCAGTCCTCCTGGCCAGAGTTCCTGAGGCTTCACTGCACATCTGTCTTTTTTGTGTAAATCTATAAATCATTCCTTGAGGTTCTGCCCGCTTCCTTTTCCACTCGGGTCGGGCCAGACCTCCTTGGAGGGCTCTGATGTACAGGGGCCATGACCTCAGACCCACGGGCACTGAAGTAACTAACCCTTGCTTCCTCTGTGTCCTGCCTGGCTCATCGAGCTTCGCTGTGTTTTGTTTAGGTTTGCTTTTTTCTAGATGTGCTGCCCCGGGAAGGGGTGGGTGCCTTTGAGTCCACTGGAGGACTGGGGAGTGTAAAGAGCAGTCGAACAGCTGTGTGGTTCGTACCCTCAAAGGGCCAGCCTCCTGCCCACCCCTTCAGATGCCCACCCAGGCAGGATTAAGGAGGAGAAAGGGTCACTTCAGTACCCAAAGAGCCAAAGGCATGTGCTGGTGCCGATTACAGCCCTTCACAGAGACTGCTTCAGGAGAAAATACACAACCCTCTGCTTGGCATTCGGAGCTCTTCCTGGCCCAGCCCTCTCCTCACTTTCCAGTCTTCGGGCCCCTCACACCCCCGACACGTTCTCTTGGATCCAGGGGTGTGGGCCTCCCGCCTCTCTGGGCTGCTGCATTTCTCTGCTTGTCCTCATCCCCTGCCCCCTCTGGCCTCCCTGGCTACTGTTAGGTCCCAGCCACGGCCCACCTTCCCCAGGAAGCTCTTCCCAGAATCCCTCATGCCAGTGCTTGCCTTACCTGTCCTTTCTGTGGCTTGTTTTTACATTTGCTTCTTGTGTCCCTCATTTGACTGTAAGCCTTCTGAGGGCAGGGACTGTCTTTTGCCTTCTTTGTATCACTAGCACTTAGCAGAACGCCCAGCACATAGTAGGTCCTTAATAAATGCTTATTGTCTGACCAGCTGACCTCCTGTCCTTTGCTAGCAGTTTTCAGTCTGAAGTGTAAAGCCTTCTCAGTGGCCTGATCCTGGGGAATCAGGTTCTGAGAGTCTCAGTACGTTGCCTGGACCTCAGCTTCGGTCCTGGTTCTGGGGCAGCTGCTCTGGGCCCTGCTGGTGGCTTCTGAGCCCCTGTGCTGACGAGGAAACTGAGGAGCTCTGTCAGAGAAGCCCTTTGTGAGCTGGGGTGGGGGGTAGGGGTCAGAATAGGTTTGCCTAGAATGTACAGTAACTTGGAGTTGGTCCCAGGGCCTGAGTTCTAACCCTGGCTTCTGAGACCTTGGAAAAGTCCCTTTCCTTCCCCGGGCCCCAGGTTCTTCATCTGTAAAGTGGGGAGGTGGAATGAGATGGCCTCTGGGATCCCTTGAGGTTCACCTTCCTTTTGGTGTGCTCCAGTGTGGTCAGGTCCCGTGTCAGTCTGACCTTGGCACACAGTGGGACTAGCTTGGCCCGCCTCATGGCCACCTCACTAAGCTTGGGCTCTGGGTTGGGGGAGGCAGGGCCCACACAGATGAGCTCCATCATCACGGAAACATTGAGATTACATTGACTTTTCTGGCTGACACCCCCAGCTCTGACCCTGACCCAGCCAGATGGGCCTGTGTGTGCCTCCCAGCCAGTCTCACTCACTGATACCAGAAGAGTTCCTCTTCTCCAGGTTTCAGGAGATTTCAGCTTGTTCCTCAGGGTGCCTGCTGCTTCCTGTGTCCTGTCCTTGGCCTCTTAGCTGCCTTAGCTTCGTGTTGTCCGTCATATCTCTATATGTCGCTGAGATCCGGCTTGAGGCTGGAGCCCTGTGGTACTCCACACAGACCTTCCTTCAGGGTTGCATGAGCCAGCCAGGAGATAAGCAGGTAAACAGTGGTGCCCAGCTGCTGTTGGAGTGTGTGTGCTTGGGCACAGAAGCCCAGGAGGTGCTCCCATTGGGCAGGTACCAGACGTCTCGAACTCAGGAAGGGCCGTAACAGCAAGAGCTTTTTCAGGCCGGTTCAGTCCCCACCAGCTGCCTCTGAATCACAGGCCCAGGAGGTGGAGGAAAGCCTTCTTGTTGAGGTGGTGAGATGGGCTAAATCTGAGAAATGTGCAGTGGTTTGGGGATTGGAGAAAGGACACCAGAGAATGAAAGCCAGACTGGCTACACCCTATCCATACTGAGAGGCATAGGAGGGCTGGATCCCGGAGCCTGGGGTCAAATCCAACATCAAACACTGATGCATGACCCTGGGCAAGTCACTAAACCTGTCAGCAGTCCAGAAACATTGATTAAGCATCTACTCCGTGCCAGCGAAGATGGGGAGGAAGGGAAGCACCTGCTGGAGGGATGGGGAAGAAGGCGGCCGGAGAAGCCCCAGGTTGGTGGGGTGGGGCTCATGCCTTGTGTCAGGAAGCCTGGCGCTCTGTGCCAGGCTGTGTGCTGAGCCCTGTGTACAAATACTGCTTCACCTGATCCTTTCAGGTGGAAACTGAGGCAAACACAGGAGAAATGCCTTGCTCGAGATCCTACAGCTGGTGAGTGTCGAGGCTGGATTTGAACTCAGATCTTCCCAACTCCAAGCTTGGGGTACTATCTGCTGCATGCCCTACCCAGTGCCTCTGATGAAAGGAGGGCCACCTGTGGATGACCTCCTCAAGAAAGTATTTGAAAACGTGTTTTGCCCTGAGCAGGGCTGCATTTTGTATTATCCAGGAAAAGGGGAGATTGAGAAACACAGAAGAAGAAGTTACAGGACAGCGTGGGGAAGGAGGGAAGGAGGAAGCTGGTTTCAGACTGAGTCCTCTTGTGGCCTGCCCTGGCTCCCCTGAGAATCCTGCCAGGCAGGGCAGAGATGGGCTGTGGGGGACACTGACCTGGGCAGAGTCAGAGGACTCAGGGCAAGGCCTTCTCCCCTGCAGCTTCTGTACAGCCAGACCAGGCTCGTGCTCCAGGCTGAGCTAGTGCTGTGACCCATTTGGAGGACGAGGGCACACAGGCTACTCACTGGCCTAAGCAGATGGGGCTTCCTGGCAGCTCCCCTTTGCAGCAAGCTGGTGGCGGCCCCTCCTCCCCCCAGATGTGGGTCTTTTACTTTTAAACCCTAACCTGAGGGCAGCATTGAAGCTGAAAACTACCTTATGTCCATCCATGCCCAAAGAATTTCCAGACTCGAGTGTTTAATGGTAAAAGAAGCCAGTGGAGGGTAGAGGAGGAGAGTGCAGTCTGGCTGGGCCAGACTGGAGGAAGCTGGAGGTCTCATCCCCCTTCCTGAATATTCATTTTCTAGCACAGGCCCCTCAGGTTGGATGCTGGGATGTAGTGTTAGCTCTTTGCAGACACTTGGTTTTCTTTTCAATTCTAGGGAGGGGCCTGATTTTAATGTCCACCTTCCCCTCCATCCCTCTTCAAGCCATGCTCCTGTCTGGGACCAGCTTTCTTCTGATTAGGCATTTCCTCCAGGGGCCTCCATGGTAGGGAAGGTGCCCAGGCTGGCCACAGTCACTCCTTCATTTCTCTCTGGGCTTCTTTCTCTCCTTCCTGGCTTTTCAGCGCCTTTTTCCAGGCTGTCTTCCACCGTTAGAATGGAAGCTCCTTGAGGGCAGGGACTGACTTTGTACTTGGTTTTGTGTGGATGCCTAGTGCGTGACACTTGGTAAGTGCTTAACAGGGTGCCTGACAGGACTGGACTTGACCCTGATTTCCCAAATTCTGCACCTTCATTAGGCTTTTCTAAGAGGTTCTCATGCCCTGGCCCTCTTGCTCATCCCCAGAACCCTCTCAGTCTGCACTTCCTGGGATGCCTTTCAACAGGTAGTTCTAGCTAGAACATTAGACAGTAGGCCTCGAAATAACAAGATCCATGGTCTGTGCAGGAATCTGGAGGGAGGAGGTGCCCATTGGCCCCATGGGCCAGGGGCAGCTTCCTGGGAGAAGGAGAAGGCTAGGGACAAGGACTTGGAGGTTGTCTCTCTGGCTGTGCTACTGTGGGACCAGCATTTCCCCAGCGGGAATGTAAAGTCCAAAGTCCTTCCCCAGCCCTTAAGGCCTTCCAAGGCCTGGCCACTCACCATGTGTGAACTCTGCAGTCTCACCAACCTGGATGACTGGCCTGTTCCTGTTCTGTACCTTTGCTTGGAGCCTCCCCGTATCTCCCTGATCCTTCCAGAGAGGTTACCTCCCTCTCCTCAGGCCTCCTCTCCAACCACTTCAGTGTTCAGGAGTATTGTGTACATGACTTCTGTCTCCTAATAGAAATCTAGCCGGCTCCTTGAGGGTTCCCCTGGGGCTCATTGGCTTCAAGTCTTCCCGCACCTGATAAAACTCAGTACATTTGTTGGCACCAAGTTTTGGGGCTTTTCTTATTTTTTTTTTGGAAAGAAGGACCATGGATTCTTCGTGTCCCTCCCACAGTGCCTAGAATAGTGCCTTATACCCAGGGAGAACACTCCTGGAACAAATGATTCATGGAGGTTTTTTCTAAACCTCCCCCACATGTCCTCGCCAAATTCCAGGCTCCCAGATATTCAGTTCAAACTTGCCAGCTTCCTGGTCGACCACTGACTCTGTCTGTGGTTAAGCAGGTACTTCCGACTTTGGGCTGTGGTTTGTGTTCAGGTGTTGTTACCAGATTGCGTCCCCCCATGTGTGTTGCAAGGCTGGTTCCTTGCTGGTGTCAGACGTGAGGAGCTAGGAAGGGAGCTGGAGGTCATGTAAGTGGTTCAGCCCCAGCCCAGAGCATGTGTGAGCCTGCCTCCTGCCGTGCCCAGCATCCCAACTGTTGCTTCTCCAGCTTTTCTCTTGGACATCTGTCTCGATGGGGAGCGCCCTCTCCATGGAAGCAGACTTGTCCATAGTTACTTATCCTGGGCCCATTTTCCATCTTCCCTCCAGGGCCAAGCTGAATCATCAAGTCGCTCTTCCAGGTGACAGCCCTTCATGTTTTTGAAGACAACTCCTGTTTCATTAAGGTCTTCTATTCTCTAGGCTAAATGCCCCCAGTTTCTCCACTTGGTCCTGGTCTGATTCAGTTATCTGCTCCTTCGTGATTCTGGCTTAATTCCAGCTTATTGATGTGGCCCCCAGTACTGGACACACCACTCCAGCCTGACCAGAGCAGGGGACAGAGGGACTGTCTCTGCCCCTTTTGGACACTGTAGCCTGGGGGCACATGAACATTTCTGGCTGCCACTATGGCACATGATGCTGAGCCCTAGCCTCTCTCTAGGCAAGGAGGCCTCGGCCGGCTTCTTCCTGATGTGGTTCACTCCCAGACTGCCCTTGCCAGCTCTTTCCAGCCTCCCTCAGCCTATCCGTGTCCCAGCCCCCTTTCTCACAGTCTTCCTCTCCAGCCCTTCCCCCTTAGACTTGGGAGCTTCACTAGCAGGCTGGCATCCACTCCCACGGCCCTGGGCCCTTCACCTACAGCAGATCCACTTCTATGAACCAGAGCTCTGGCACTCTGCCTCTTCTGCTTCACTTCTCACCCGCCTCCCGCTCCTTGTGCTCCCAGCCCGTCTTTGGTCTGAGCTCCCTCTCCTCACAGTCTTGACCCTGTGGCTCACAGATTCAGCCAGATGCTATCAGCTACCCTTGGACCGACCAGTCTTGTCTTGTCAGATACAGATGTTGGTATGTTCTCCTCTCTGCTCATGTTGTGTGAAAGTCATGCAGAAAAAAAGGAAAAGGAATAAAAGAAAGAAAAGTCACGAGACCATGTCAGCTGGGTTTATTACAAATTTGCATTCATTCGTCTCAATTGGGTCCTTCCCGCAGGCCTTCACTTCTTCCCCATGTTTTCCTCAGACCTTCTCCAGGATCTCGCCTCCTGCTTCTCTGAGGACTCAGGTTTTCTGTTGGGAGCTTCCTGCTCCCCCCGCCCCACTTCAGAGCCCCTTTGCACCCCCCTCCCCACAGTGGGTCTACCCTCACCAAGGCCAGCCCCTCTCCTTGTGCTCTTGGCCCATTTCTGAGAACTTCATTACACAATCCATTTGTCAAACTTCCATCTTTCCTGATCTGCTGGATCTTTCCTCGCTGCCTGTTCTGACCACAGCCCTGACCACCAGGCTCTCCTTCAGCCTTTCAGAGCTCACGCTTGATCTGACTGTTGGCCTTCATCTCTCCCTCCCATAAAGGGCCTTCTCTGCTCTGTCCCATTTCCTCACCTCCTCCTCACTCCCTTGCAATCTGGCTTCTCCCCAGACACTGCTACTCTGGGGTCACTAATGATCGATTAACTGCTGAACCCAGTAAAGTGTTTCTTAGGCCTCATTCTGCCTCAACTTCCTGAGGCTCTGGGCCCCTCGAAGCTTTCCCCCATTGGCCTCAGCATTTGTTCAGATCTGCACCTCCAAGAATCCCTCTCTTCTAAGTATGGATCGGGCTGTCTTCCCGGCTTCTCCAGTTTCCCTTTGGAAATTGCTTGGTATTTACTTATTTGTGTGTATGAAAGAATGTGCTTGGGTTACAAACAGCAGCACACTCCAAGGAGATTGATGGAGACCAGCACACAGAAAGGATCAGCTGGAGGGGAGTCAGAAAGGCCTGGTGGCCTTAGGAAGCAGTGGCAGGGCAGAGGGGGAGGTTAAGGGGCAGTTTGACGTTTGACCTGGAGGGGAAAAGGGAAGGTCGGGGGTGAAGAAGTGAGCTCAGCATGCTCTGGGCAGGGGGAGGGGACAGGGCTTCCCAGAGGCCTGGTCTGTCTGGTTACCACCCTCCTATGCTGGGTGTCCTGCTACACCAGGGTGTCTCCCTAGCCCCTTCCTATCTTTCCAGGTGTTTTCGCACCTCTCTCTCCCTCTCTGTCTGTCTCTGTCTCTGTTTTTCCCTCTTTCTAATACTCTGCAATCCAGTGAAATGGGCTTCTTTGCTATTCCTCAAACCAGACACTCAGTCTCTCACCTATGTACATTTTTACTGGCCGTCCTTCATGCCTGGGATGCTCTCCTTCCTCATCTCCACCTCCTGGTTTCTTTGGCCATCTCCAAGTCCAGCTAAGGTCCCACCTTCTGGAGTTGTGAACTGGTCCAACCATTCTGGAGAGCAATTTGAAACTGTTACCCAAGGGCTCTAAAGCTTTGCCCCAGCAATACCATTACTAGGTCTGTATCCCACACAGATCAAAGAAAAAGGAAAAGGATCTATTTGTACAAAAATAATTATAGCAGCTCTTTTTATGGTGGCAAAGAATTGGAAATTGAAGAGATGCCCATCAATTGGGGATGGCTGACCAGGTTGCGGTATGTGATTTTGAGGGAATACTATTTGACTATGAAAAATGATGAGAGGGATGGCTTCAGAGGAACCTGGGAAGATTCCCATGAACTGATGCAAGGTGAAGAGAGCAGAACCAGGAGAACATTGTGCACAGTAACAGCAATATTGTGAGGTGATCAGCTGTGAATGACTTGGCTCTTCTCAGCAATACAATGATCCAAGACAGTTCTGAAGGCCCCCCCAATGAAATATGATTGAAAAATGTGACCCACCTCCAGAGGGAGAACTCAGGGACGCTGAGTGCACATTAAAGTAGACCCTCTTCACTTTCTTTGTTTCTTGTTAATTTTTTTTTTGCAACATGGCTAATATGGAAATATGTTCTGCATGACTTCAAATGTATAATTGATAGCACATTGCTTGCCTTCTCAATGGGCAGGGAAGAGGTAGGAGGGAGGGAGGGAGGTAGTTTGGAACTCAAAAACTTTTTTAAAAGATTGTTGAAAATGAAACAAATTAAGAAAATAAAATCCCACCTTTTACAAGAAGCCTTTCCCCAGCCCCCTTAATGTTAGTGCCTTCCCTCTGTTGACTAGTTCTATTCGTGGTATCTCTAGCTTGTTTGGACTGAACTGTTTGCTTGCTGTCTCCCCACATTAGCCTGTGAGGGCAGAGACTGTCTTTGGCCCCTCTTTATATCCCCAGCCTTAGCACAGGGCCTGGCACACAGTAGGCATGCTGACTGTAGACTGGTTGATTGTCATTACGTGTAGTTTTTCCATCCATCCCCTACTTGATGGGCACCCACATTATTTCCTGTTATCTGCTAATCCAGAGTCCGGCTCTGAGCATTTGGGTGCTAGGTCTTTGCTTGTGTCTTTCTTTGTCTTCCTTGGAGTAGAGACCCAGGAGTGGGATTATTAGGTCAAAAGGGAGGGACTGTTTGGTCATTTCGGTTACAGGATTCCAAATTGAAATCCAGAATAGTTTGACCAGTTCACAGCTCTGTCTGCGTAAGAGTGGGCCTGGCTTCCCCCAGCTCACATTTTTGGGGCATCTTTATGAATTTTCTGGGTAGCTAGCCAGAATTTGAACCTAAAGTCTTCAGACTTTGAACCCATCTCTCTGCTGCCCAGCACTGGCAGCCTTTCATGGATGATCTCACTCTAGACTGAAGATCCCAATAGAGGGTTTGGGGGACACTTGGTTAGGTCTTGGGAGGGCCTGAGGTTGGTGTGTGCTTAAAAAAAAGCACAGATGTGGTTTCTTGGGGCATCGTCTCATTAATTGGCTCGGGTACCAAGAACCAAGAAAGGGACCCATCCACCTGGGAGGTTATCTTGGGGCTTCTAGCTCCTCCCTCAGGTGGGCCTTCATCGGAGGAGGCCAGAATGAATCCCGAGCAGAAACTTAATTTTTTTTTTTACTATTTTTTTAAATTTATTTTTTTTTATCTTTAGTGTACAACACACGGTTCTACATAATTTTGAGTTCCAGATTTTCTCCCCTCCCTCCCCAGGATAGCATGGAATCTCATATAACTACCATGTATAACTTCGCATTGAATTAATTTATACACTAGTCAACTTGTGGAGAAGAATTATGACCAATGGAATGAATCATGAGAAAGAAGAAACAGAACCAAAAAAAAAATAAAACCCAAAAACAAAAGAGAAGAAAAAAAGGCGAGCATGTAGTGTGCCTCAATCTGCATTCAAACTTCACAGTTCTTTCTCTGGATGTAGATAGCATTCTCCATCGTGAGTCCCCTGGAGTTGTCCTTGCACCTTGTGTTGCTGAGAAGAGCGAAGTATGTCAGGGTTGGTCCTCACGGAATCCATATATCTGTGGTTGTGTACAATGTTCTCCTGGCTCTGCTCCGCTCACTCAGCATTATGTCGTGTAGGTTTTTCCAGGTTGTTACGAAGTCCGTATCATCCCCATTTCTTATGGCACGATAGTATTCCATTACTTTCATATACCACAGCTTGTTCAGCCATTCCCCAATTGATGGGCATCCCTTTAATTTCCAATTCTTGGCTACCACAAAAAGAGCCGCTATAAATATTTTTGTACATATGGGTCCCTTTCCCTCTTGTGTGATTTCTTTGGGATACAACCCTAGAAGTGGTATTGCTGGGTCAAAGGGTATGAACATTCCTATGGCCTTTTGGGCATAGTTCCAAATTACTCTCCAAAATGTCTGGATCATCTCACAATTCCACCAGCAATGTAACTGTTCCAATTTTCCCACATCCTCTCCAGCATTTATGAAATAATAAACAACTTTAGCAAAGTTGCAGGATATAAAATAAACCCACATAAATCCTCAGCATTCCTATACGTTACTGACAAAGCCCAACAGCAAGAGATAGAAAGAGAAATTCCATTCAGAGTTACTGTAGACACTATAAAATATTTGGGAGTCTATTTGCCAAGACAAACCCAGGGCCTATATGAACATAACTATGAAACACTTTTCACGCGAATAAAGTCAGACCTGAATAAATAGAAAAATATCAGTTGCTCATGGTTAGGCCGAGCTAATATAATAAAAATGTCAATTTTACCTAAATTAGTCTATTCAGTACCATACCGATTGAACTACCAAAAAATTATTTTACTGAGCTGGACAAAATTATAACAAAATTCATCTGGAAAAAGAAGAGGTCTAGAATATCTAGGGTATTAATGAAAAGAAATGCTAGAGAAGGTGGCCTAGCCATACCAGATATTAAACTGTACTACAGAGCAGCAGTCATCAAAACTGCCTGGTACTGGTTAAGAAATAGGGGTGTGGATCAGTGGAATAGGATAGGTACACAAGTAGGAGAAATCAACAAGTTTAGCAATCTACTCTTTGATAAACCCAAAGAGGCCAGCTTCTGGGCTAATAATTCACTGTTTCACAAAAACTGTTGGGAAAATTGGAAAATGGTAGGGCAGAAACTGGGCATAGACCAATATCTTACACCATATACCAGAGTAATGTCAAAATGGGTTCATGATTTAGGAGTAAAAGCTGATACTATAAGTAATTTGGGAGAGCAAGGAATAGTTTACTTATCAGATTTATGGAAAAGAAAAGAATTCATGACCCAACAAGAGATAGAGAGCATTACAAAATGCAAAATGGATAATTTTGATTATGTTAAATTGAAAAGCCAATGCAACAAAAATTAGGAGGGAAGCAGAAAATTGGGAGAAAATCTTTACAACTAGTATCTCTGATAAAGGACTCATTTCTAAAATATACAGGGAACTGAGCCAAATATATAGGAATATAAGCCATTCCCCAATTGAGAAATGGTCAAAGGATATGAACAGGCAGTTTTCAGAGGAAGAAATTAAAGCTATCTACAGGCATATGAAAAAATGCTCTGGATCAATACTGATTAGAGAAATGCAAATCAAAACAACTCTTAGATACCACATCTCTCCTGTCAGATTAGCTAAAATAACAAAGAAACTTAATTTTAAAAGCTTAATAAAATCCACTCCTTTCCACCCACCCCCGGTTCATTCATGCCTCTCGGAGGAAATTAAAGAGCGTTTGTAATAACCACACAAGTGTTCCTGGGAAGGGACATGGGGGCGGTCATTAAGCTGCCTGGAGCTCTGGCCTGAAACTGTGCCTGGTGCACTGAGCCAGAATTGATCCTCCTTGGCTTGGTCTCCCAGAGCTCAGAAGAGGTCCTGGGGAGATGAGGACCTTCTGGTTCTCTAGGGTCCCAGAGATCAGCCTGGCAGGAGCAGCGCTGCTTCTGGGTGGAGCAGGTGTCTGATGAACCTCTCCCGACTCATTTCTTCACTTATATAGTCTGGCTTCATAGGAAGGTTCTGGCTGTGGAGCTCTGCCCTCTCGAGCCTTGTTGCTGCTGCTTCTGCTGGGAATTGTTTTCAAGTACACAAATCCGGCAGATTGCTGTTTACAAAAAAGATTTTTAAAATAAACTTTTCATACTTTAAAAACTGTCTTCCCCAGCGCTTTTATATTTACACACTCTTGGGGTGCCTATGAGGTAGCTGGGTAGCTCCGTGGATAGAGCCCTAGGCCCGTAGTCAAAGCCAGCCTCAGACACTTCTTAGCTTTGTGATCCTGGCAGTTCACGTCACTTCTGTAGCTAAAGTTCCTCATCTGTAAAGTAAGCTGGAGAGAGAAATGGCAGGCCACTCCAGGCTGTTTCTGAAGAAAACCCCACGGATAGCATTGGTGTGGTAGGGTCCGTGGGTCACAAAGCGTCAGACGTGATTGAACAACAGGAGCCTATAATCCAATGGCTCTAGACATGGAATGGGTGTCTGAGGCCATCTAGGCCCATGTGAGCAGGTGAAGGGCCAGATCTACTGCTAGAAGAGGCCTGAGGCCATTTGGTACAACTCTGTCATTATAGATGAGAAGCCTGGGGCCCAAGGAGGCCCAGGTGGGGAGTGAGCTCCTTCCTGGTTCTGGTAGTGTCCTTCAAATTTCTTTGAGTTCCGTGGCTGTCCTTGTGGATGTCACCTGTTCACGTGGTATCGCCTGGGGGACTGGGAAGAATTCGGTGGCCCTGTCTGTGGCAGGCTTTGGGACAATTTTCCTCTCCTTTTCTCATGGTAGATTGTGAGAATGAAGCTGAGAGTCAGCATCTGGGCGTAAATGGTCCTGACTGTTGGTGTCAGTGAGTTAACTTGGCCAAGGGCTGTTTGGCCCATCAGCTTCTGCCCTGGAAGCCTGAACCCCATATCCCAGCATCTGATGTGTCGTGTGGAGGGCGCGCTCCAGATACTCACCCAGCCATCAGAATCCAGGGCCCCCCATCAAAAAGGAGGTGCCTCTAGACAGGAACTGTGTAGGCCTGTCCTTGGTGTGGGGGTGATGAGCACACGTCTGATGAATTCACGCTGTGTTCTTGGGGGCACCGACTTGTTTGGGAGTGCGGGGAGTGCTACAGCTGCTTTCCTGGAGCCCTGCTGTATGAGAAGGGGGAGGGGGTGCAAGGGGGCGCTTTGGGCCCAGGGCTCCCCGGGACAGAGCACAGGAGAGGGGGGATTCCAGAGCTTGGGGAGCTTGGAGCTGAGGCTCCGGGCCTGGTGTGGGGAGTGGCCTGGGAGGACAGAGAAGGAGCCAGCTGGGGTGGGGCTCAGGGGGCCAATGTGGCATAATGACCATAGTCAATAACGAATTCCTTTAAGGCCTGTGAAGCAGTTCCCTTAGAGTAACTCTGAACTAGGGCCATATTGGGTTTATTATCCCCTTTTACAGATGAGAAGGCTTCTTCCCCTAGAGTTTGATGACCTGCCCAGATCCACAGTTGGCGAGTGCTTGGCGCAGGGCCCAGTGCTCATTCTGCTAGAGGGTGGTCTTTATGCCCTGCTGCCGCCTGCGCTGCCCTGACTAAGGAGCTGTGACTCCTTGGGCAAGTCCCTTCCTGGCCTCATTTTCCCCTCTAGAGCCAGGGGATTGGACCGGGTGAGGCCTCTTCCTGCTCTTAGTGTATGAGTGTTGTACTGTTTCAGGCTCTGCCACCGGCCTCTCCCTGATGTTTGAGTGAGTGCGTAACGATAATTATAGTTAACATTTCTGTAAGACTCAGCGTACACCAGGCCATGAGCTCAGCACTTTATAGTGGTCTGATTTGATCCTCAGAGCAGCCTTGGGAGGGAGGTGCTGTTATGATCTCCATTTTACAGATGGGGAAACTGAGGCAGGCAGTGGGTGAGGGACTTGCCCAGGTCCACCCAGTCGGCAAATACCTGAGGCTGGATTTGAACTCGGGTTCTCCTGATACCAGGACTGGTGCTCTGTCCACTGAGCCATCGTGGGTCTTTGGGAAAGTGGCTTTGTTTTCCCCCTGTGCCTCTGTTTCTAGCCGTTGATGGCCACATTAAACACGACTTCTGTCTGTTTTGTTCACAGAGATGCTCCAGTTTGTCAGCGGCCAGGTGGGAGAGTTCCCAGACCTCTTCTCTGATCAGCTTTGTAGCGGAGCTTTCCCAGGAGGCAGCGGGAGCAGTCCTGGCACCAGTGCCAATGCCAGCACCAACGCTGGTGCCAATGCCAGTGCCACCTTGGAGAGCCCCTCGTCACGGCCCTACAACCAGGCACCGATGGTGGCGACATCGACAGCAGGGGCAGCAGCAGCATCAGCGTCCTTCCCTCAGACTCCGCCTGTGCAGATCAAAGCCCCCGCTGCCCCAGTGTCTACCCCTCCTCGGGCCGCGCCCCTGCTCCAGCCCCGCCTACAGCCCCAGCCCCAGCCCCAGCTGCAACAGCAGACTGTGATGATCACCCCAACCTTCAGCACGGCCCCACAGACTAGGATCATCCAGCAGCCCCTCCTGTACCAGAACTCGGCCACCAGCTTCCAAGGTAATTCGGAGGAGGTGCCGGTGAGGTGTGCCAGCGGGGCGGGGCAGTCAGTCTGCATGGAAGCCTACTGCCATGTAATGCAGTCATCCAAATGTTACCCAACCACCCAGTCCCAAACAAGTTCACAGGCTCCCCGGAGTGTCCTTCATTGTGCGTGGGGTCACGACCAAGCAGTCACAACCAGCACACACGACCCTCGTGAGGCAGCTGCAGAGATGACCGGCCCTCCTGGGTCAGCCCTGTTAGAGTGGAAGCACCCAGAGGGCAGGACCCGTCATACGTACCTGTCATACCTTACATGGGGAGCACAATGCTTGGCACACTGGGGGCACGCAATTGGTGCTTTTCCATTGCATTCTGTCGAGGTGGAGGTGACTTGCCAGGGTCATGCGGGGCCAGCCAGAGTCGGAGCCACCACCATCGACACCTTCCCTGACTCTAGGCTCCTCCTGGCTTCCACTGCATTGAATGACAAATGAGCGTCCAGGGGTAGGGACACTAAGAATCTCCTGGTGGTGGCAGGAGGCAGGGGGAAGAGCCCAGCTCCAAAGTGAGGGCCAAGGCCCAGAGCCACCACCTCCTCTGCCAGGTGAAGGGCCTGGAAGGTCTGTGATCCTGTTTTAAAACCTTACTGTGGTTCAGGGATGCCTCGATCAATCTGAACTGCCAGCTGTGGGATCACAGATCGAGGGCCATCATTTGACAGAAGAAGAAACTGAGGCCCAGAGAGGGCATGCCTGCCTGCCTCAGGTCGTCAGTGGTGGAGGCAGGATCTTGTGGCTAATGCCAAGTTCAGTCTTCTTTCCTTCAGACTGTGAAGCAGGCAAAAACACAGGCAGTGAAAACTTGGGCTTGACCTGGGGATTTCCCTGCCATATCACCACATCAGCACCTGGCTCTTAACCACTTGCACCTTGTCCCACTCAGGAAAGACTTCACTCCATCCTTTCACACTTTTCTCCCGACCAGTGGGGAGCTCAGGACTGGCTCAAAAGGTCTGGGCAGAGCCTCCTGGGGTCCAAAGGGACCCCAAGAGCTGGGACATTCTCCCAAAATGCTCCCTCCATCCTGGAAGCAGAGGGTTAACCTAGTAGATGCAGGGAGTGAGGCCACAGTGATGAAACTGTCTGTAGTAACCCTCTGGAGTGCACGTGTTCCTTACGGGGTGCCCCTGTGATGTTGGCCTGCATGTAAACAGCCACATTTGTCTTTGGCAGGAGGCAGGGAGCTGGCAGTGTGCTGGCGAGCTCCATCCTCTGCTGACGGTGCTCACGTTTCCTTTGTGTTTCTCTTCTCTCTTCCCCAAGTCCTACAGCCTCAAGTGCCGAGCCTGGTGACATCCTCTCAGGTGCAGCCGGTCACCATCCAGCAGCAGGTGCAGACAGTGCAGGCCCAGAGGGTGCTGACCCAGGCCGCCAATGGCACCATTCAGACCCTGGCACCAGCGACCGTGCAGACAGTCGCCACTCCTCAGGTTCAGCAGGTTCCGGTAAGCGCTCCATGGGGGTGTTGGGGTGGAGCTGGGTTAGAGGAGCCTCTCCACTAATCCTGAGTCCCTGAAGAAGTGTGCACGGAACAGCCTGGGGGTAGGGATAGAGTTGGGGAAGCTGGGCTCAATTGAGTCCACAAGCAGGCATTTATTAAACATCTCTTTTGTGCTCGGCACTGCGGAGACAGACAGGCTAGTTTCTGGTCAGCCTGGCAGAAAGGCCCCCTCTGGCCTCGTCCTCCTTGTATTTGTTCCCTGTGCAGGTCCTGGTGCAGCCTCAGATCATTAAGACGGACTCACTCGTCTTGACCACGCTGAAAACCGATGGCAGCCCGGTCATGGCGGCGGTACAGAACCCGGCCCTCACGGCTCTCACCACGCCCATTCAGACCACGGCCCTCCAGGTCCCTGTAAGTGCCTTTCCTGTGCTTGTCCTCAGAGGTTGGCTCTGCCACCCTTCTCCCTTCTCCGAGCTGACCCTTCTGTCTCTGAATCTAGGGCCCCCCCACCCTGACCTGGGGCCTGTCTTTCCATGCAGTGGGGGGAGATCGATGGGACCCCCCCATAGGGAGGGCCTCTTGGGGATCACGCAGGTAGGGTGCCCTTGTGTGTGTCACAGGCGCGTCTATAACTCCCCAAGCTAAAAGGGGCTCTGGGAGAGGATCAGAGGAGGAGATGAATGGCAGCAGCTCCTGGCTGCCTTCATGGGTCAAGGGCACAAGAGTTCACCCTTAATGGGGGGCCCCCCGGGGCATGTGCTGTACTGCACGGGGCCTGGCTTCATGTTTCCTGTGTTTCAGACACTGGTCAGTGGTGGCAGCGGGACCATCCTCACCACCATGCCTGTGATGGTGGGGCAGGAGAAGATGCCCATCAAACAGGTGCCTGGGGGTGTCAAGCAGCCAGAGCCCCCCAAGGAAGGGGAGAGAAGGACCACCCACAACATCATCGAGAAGCGCTACCGATCATCCATTAATGACAAGATCATCGAGCTCAAGGACCTGGTCATGGGGACAGATGCCAAGGTGCGGCGAGGCGGGGGTGTGTGGGGGCTTCAGGGCACCGTCCTTCTGCCCCGGCTTCCGTTGTGTCCATAGCTAGCACAGGGAGCTGAGCCGTGCCCGCCCCTTGGTCGGTGCCTCTGGTGTGTCAGTGGCAATGTCCAAGCAGAGCACTTGGACGTCTGCGTCTCTGGGGGCTTCAGGATGCTGTCCTTCTGCCCTCGTCTCCATAGCGCAGGGAGCCGAGCCATGCCCTGTCCTTTGGTTGGTGCTGCCGGTGTGTCAGTGGTGATGTCCAAGCTGAGGACTTGTACGTCTGTGTCTCTGGGGGCTTCAGGATCAGATGCCTGCTGCTCGCAGGGGGCTAGCCTTCAGGCTGGCTGGGCTCTGGACAGCACAGACAAGGTCCCCTCACTCACTGCCTGTGGCTTGGGCACCTGTGGGAAAGATGCAGAATTTGCTTCCTATGACTTAGCTGATCCACATTTTTGGTTCTTAAATGATGCTTCTTAGGAATCAAGAAAGCTTGTGCTCTGAGAAAACAGCATGCCTAGTGTAGGGCAAGGGCCCCCGGATTTAGAGTCTGAGGGGACCTGAGTTCAAATCCCAGCTCTGCCCCTACTGCCTGTGTGACCTTGGACAAGTCATGTCTCCCTGGGTCTCTCTCAAAGGAGGGGGTTGGGCTGCATGGCTTCTGAAGGGCCTTTCTGTTCTGGCACGAGGATCCTCCTCCTTTGTAGGAGAGGGTGCTTTTCAGAATTGTAGCCCTGGAATCATAAAGGTTCTTGACCCTGACCTCCCCACCTCCCCAGATGGTCCTGTGCCCTGCCTGCCCCGCCGCGGGCTGACTCTTCACTGCCCCTCTATCTGTGTCCACTCGCTGTAGATGCACAAGTCTGGGGTGCTGAGGAAGGCCATCGATTACATTAAGTACCTGCAGCAGGCTAATCACAAGCTACGGCAGGAGAACATGGTATTGAAGCTGGCCAATCAGAAAACCAGTAAGTAAGGTCATTGTTCCGTGGAGCCTCCAGGGAGCACGAAGGCAGAGACCTGGCCTGTGGAAGGGCTTAGGCTGGGGCTCCTGAGCCTGGGAGGGGCGGGGACTTTCGGGGGCTTTCACTGTTGTAGTTCCCTTTGCTGTCCTGTGTGTTAAAGACGGGGTTCTGAGGTGGGGCCCATAGCCTCACCAGCTGGTGGCGATGGAGTGAGCCAGGGTCTCTCGGACGTGGCCAGGGTGAACATGGCGCTCAACTCTGATTATAACAGGGGGTTTGGTTTTTTTCCTACCTCAGCGGAGGGGCTGGGGGATGGGCATAGGGCAGGCTTTTGCTAATCAAGAAACACGTAATACTAATTTTTACTAAAAGACCCCCCACCCCCACCCCCTGTAGATGTATTCTGCTTGGCCCCAGAGGGCCAGACAAGAGAGTGAGTGAAGTTGCAGAGGCAGAGATTTCCGCTGAGAGATGGGGGAGTGAGTGGCCTCCCCGGGGTCCTCTAGTGGAGGCTGGATGACTATGGGTCCGGGGTGGTGTAGAAGGGGGTGGAGGCTTGGGGATCCCTGGAGCTCCTTCTGGCCCCAAGGTTCTGTGATTTTGCTTATCCAGTGCTTGTGAGGCAGAGGGTCCCATGCAGGTGCCTGTTGTGTCCCACGGGTGTCTCAGCACAGTGAGGGTGGGTTGTGAAGGGGAACAAGATGAGAGGAGCAGGCTGTTCATGGCCCACCTCTGCTTCTCTCCCTGCAGAACTCCTGAAGGGCATTGACCTGGGCAGCCTGGTGGACACTGATGTTGACATGAAGCTGGATGACTTCAACCAGAATGTCCTGTTGATGTCTCCCCCCGCCTCCGATTCAGGGTCCCAAGCAGGCTTCTCCCCTTACTCTATCGATTCAGAGCCAGGGAGTCCTTTGCTAGATGATGCTAAGGTAAGAAGAGGGGCTGGGAGGGAAGAGGGGAGGGAAAGAGAAAGTGAATGATAAGAATGTGGGTGAGGTCGCCAAGCAGTGTGCTAAGGGCTGGGGGTGCAAAGAAAGGCAGCAAGCATGCCACTCATCTGCCAGACACTCACGTTCCAGTAAGGGAGAGGCCATGCAAGCAGCTGTGCCCATGCAGAACACCTAGAGTGGACAGAAAAGCATCTGAGGGGGAGGCCTTAGCAGCTGGGAGCACCAGGGAAGGCCCCTGCAGAACACGGACGGAGCTGAGTCTTACAGGAAGCCAGGGAAGTTAAGGAGCCAGAGGTGAGGAGAGAGGGCTTACCAGGCAGGGTGGCAGCCAGGGAAAGGCACGGAGGCCGGAGATGCAGATGTTCAAGCAACTGCAAATAGGCCAGCAGCATCTCTGGAGCGTAGAGTTTGTGGAGGACAGCATCAGGCACAAGAAGGCTTGAAAGGAAGAGTCAGGTTAGGAAAAGCTTCACATGCCGGACAGACAGAGGAGTTCTGGGTTGGTCCTGGTGGTAATAGGCAGCCGCTGGAGCTGAGTGGTGAGTGACTAGGGCAGATGTGTACATTAGAGAAATCTTGGCAGCAGAGGCCCTTGGGAAGGGTGCGCTGCAGGCTTGTGCTCCAGTGGCAGTGGGGGCCTGAATGAGGCTCATGACTGCAGGACTGCCAAGAAGGGGGTGTAGACAAGAGGTGGGGGAAGGTACAGACAAGCCTGGGGAAGTACAGAGGGAGCATTGGAGAGCAGCTATGGGTGGCACAGGCTTGGGCAGCAGCTGAGAAAGGGGTGTAGACAAGGGATGGGGGAAGGTAGAGACAAACCTGGGGAAATGTGCAGCTGAAGATGATGCAAGCCTGGCTAACAGCAGGGCACATGTCATAGGACAGTGCCCTCCACAGGGCCAGGTCTGTCTTAGCCTTTAGGATGCCCAGGGACCATTGGCGTGGCAGGATGTGCTCATGAGTGACGCTTGTTGGGCATGAGGGCAGCCTTGTGTTTGGAGCCAGAGGACCTGGTTTCCTATGCACTGTCCCACCTTGGTGGGGCCCATCTCTTTCACTCTGGGCTTCCAGCCCCTTGCCTCTAAAGCATGGGGCATCCTCTCTAGCTCTGTCTGTGGTCTGCTAGGATTAACCACATCCTCGAGGGAGAAGAGAGAAAAGGGGTTGTGGTCTCCAGGGCTTTGCCAGGTCTGGCTAAAGGGCTTGTCTGTCAGATTAAGTGTCCCACAGAGGAAGCAGGGACATGCTGGCCACTGGGGAGCCCTGGTGGGCCAGCAATGGAGATGGGCCTGCTTCAGGCCTCTGGATAGTCAGTAATGGGCCTTGCCAGTCCAGTTTGCAATCTAATAGAAAACCTTAAAACCAAGGGCAGAAGCAAAGAAGACGGCCCTCATCGAGGTGGCTGAGTAGAGTGACCTAGAAGGAGGGGAGATTGTTGTTGGACTGTCTTTTGGGGCTCAGAGGGCACCCCAGGGGCTCAGGCTACATTGAGATAATGGCAGCTAAGTTAGCATTTCAAACTACCTCAATTTCCCTTTAGAACATTTTTTGGGGAGGCAGGGCAATTGGGGTTAAGTGACTTGCCCAGGGTCACACAGCTAGTACATGTGTCAAATGTCTGAGGTCAGATTTGAACTCAGGTCCTCCTGACTCTAGGGCTGGCGCTCTACTCACTGTGCCACCTAGCTGCCCCTAGAACATTTTTTAACAAAATCATTCCTTTGAGGTTGGGCACAGAAGTCTCATTAAATAAACTGTAACTTGGCAAATTCGGATTTTTAAAAAATGCTTTTTTTCTCAAAATCATCCCTGTAAGTTGCTTCAACAAGGATTCTGAGGAGTAAAGGTAATTTTTGAAGGGGCTTCATAGGCTGTGAAATATTGAAAGCCATTCATTGAGAGGACTTGGCTGAGGAGGCCTGGTCATTTCAGCCCCCCTCTAGGTGGCTTGAGGCCAACCACATCCTTCCTTCCCAACTTGGGTTTCTCCAAATGCATGATGGAGAGAAAGGCAGTTTTCTTTTAATTTGGGTCAGCCGCTGCCTTGACCTAGCACCAAAGGGACCCTGAGGCCTTGAGGGCTGTCATGACAGGGTGCATTTGGAAAGATCTCTAGTCACCTGTGTGGCTGGTGTTTGATAGCCACCGTGACCCTTGATGGGAGGGGCTCTGGCTTCTTTCTTTGACCCTAGCATTTCGTGAGGATCATCTGTTAAGGCGTAGATAGGTGGTGGTCTACACCCATGGAGAGGGCCTGGATCATCCCCAAGTCAGTCCTGCCATCCTTCTAAAAAGCAGGGCTCACATTTATTTGGCACTTTCAGGGGCAAGCTGCATTCCTCCCAAAGACCCTGTGAAGGCATGGGCAACCTGAGAACGGTTATCCCCATTTTACAGATGAGAAAATAGGGCCTGAGTTGTCCAGTGACTTGGCCAGTAAATGTTGGAAATGGGCCTCTTGAGCCACGAGCTTAGCGCTATCCACTGTACTGCAGAGAAACAGCTTGAAACAGGATCTAAATAATGCAGTTATGTTAAAGAACACCCAAGGAAACCCAGAGCCAGGGTCTGGGGGTGAGATGATCAGGTTCAAGCTGTCATGCCGAGGGATTTAGGATGTGGCCCTGCCTGGCCCTGGGCCTGCTGAGATTTGGGGGCGTCTCTTCTCTCTGTTCTTGGTAAGTGAATGGAAGGAAGCAGGAAAGGTAGGTGGATGGATGGATGGACAGAGGTGGATGGCAATGGATGGATGGAGGGACGGATGGACAGGCAGAGGTGGATGGCGATGGATGGACAGTCAGAGGTGGATGGCGATGGATGGATGGATGGATGGATGGATGGATGGATGGACGGACGGACGGACGGACAGAGGTGGGTGGCGATGGATGGATGGATGGATAGATGGATGGACGGATGGACAGAGGTGGGTGGCGATGGATGGATGGATGGATGGACAGAGATGGATGGATGGATGGACGGACAGAGGTGGGTGGCGATGGATGGATGGATGGATAGATGAATAGATAGACAAGTGGATAGATGGATGGATAGGTAGAAGAATAGAGAGACAGGTATCTACGTGACAGGTGGATGGATGGATATACAGACGGATGGACGGACAGATAGATAGATAAATAGAAAGAAGTTAAGTGCTTACAGTGTGCTGGGCACTGACAGTACAAATATAAGTAACATGAGATAGTCCCTGCCATCACAGAGCTTACGTTCTAATGGGGGAAATGAGCCCCCGTAGGAGAGCCAGAGGTAGAGAGAAGGATTGAGGTGCCCTTGAGTACCTGTGCATGGCAGTTGCTGGGAAAGTGGCCCTGGGTGAGATGGGGGTGGGAGAGGAGAGCCAGGCTTGCCCTCCCCTGGTATGAGCACTTGTCTCTCCTCTGAGTCACTGTCCTGGTATGTAAAGTGAAATGGTATTCAGGGCAGAGGCAGCACCCTGAGCTTGGAGGCCACCCTGGGCCAAGCAGCCATCTGTCCGTCCTCTGAGGGAGTCCCTGCCCCACCGGGTTATTCGTCGTCCAGATCCAGGAGGGCTCTGAGATTTACATGGTACATGAGGTGCTTTAGAAATCTGAGCTGTTCTCATTGACTGCACTAAAAACATCGTGACGTGCACATAGGACAGCCGTTGCTAGGATGCCAGGTGACCTCAGGTTGTATTACGGAGGCTCCAAACGGGTTTGGGACTTGACCTTGTGGATTCTTCCCGGCCTTCTTTGTGTGTGTCGAAGGTGAAAGATGAGCCCGACTCTCCGCCAGTGGCGCTGGGCATGGTGGACCGCTCTCGGATCCTGCTCTGCATGCTCACCTGTCTGTGTCTCTCCTTCAACCCTCTGACATCGCTGCTGGAATGGGGAGGGGCCCACAGTTCTGGCCAGCCGGCGCCTGGGGGCTCGAGCCGAAGCATCCTTTCCTTTGATTCAGGTGGGACACTGCCCAGAGGGGTTGCCCCTGACCTCATGAGAGCCCTCTGTCCAACCTTAAGTCTGTGGCCAAACCCGAGGCCTGGGCTGACCCTGGCTATTTGTCCACACAAGGCTGGTGATGAGCAGAAGCCCCAGGGCAGGATGAACTTGGGGGCGGGGGGACGCGGGGGTGGGGGGAGGCTTGGGTGGAGGCATGCTCCTTTTTCTCCATTTTCCTTGCTGACCTGGTGAGAACTTAGAAGCCTGACCCTGTGGGCTGGGCTCTGGAGAGATGACAGTGGGAGCAGACAGTGTCCCCCAGTACTGGAGGTATAGTTGGGGTAAGCTATGGGTATTTGGTCACCTTCTCTCCCAGCCTTGTGGTTTTGTTTCAGGCGGCAGCTTTGCTCATTCCCTCCCCTGAGCCTCCTGAGGAGCCCACAGGGGGGTGAGCACTGTCCTGGTTGACGCTTCTGCTTGGACAGTCTGGAGGCTCCCTGGGGCTGCCTCACCTTTGCAGCTTGGAAAATTTGCTGTTTTTCTCTGGGCCTCAGTTTCCCCCTCTGTCAAGAGGTGGATGAGCTTCCACTCTCGAGCTGGACTTTTCCTGTCTAGGTGCAGCTGGGCCTCACTATGCCAGTCTTTGTCTCTCTGGAGTCAAAGTCCCTTTCTTCACCCTCACTCCCCAGGTGCTGGTGGCTGGTTTGACTGGATGTTCCCCACCCTTCTCCTGTGGTTCTTAAATGGCACAATTGTCCTGAGCGTCTTCATCAAGCTGCTGGTGCACGGGGAGCCTGTCATCCGGATGCACTCACAAACCTCGGTCACGTTCTGGCGCCATCGCAAGCAGGCTGACCTGGACCTGGCCAGGGTGCGTTATCCCCTCCTCAGCTCCAAGTCATCTTGAGGGCCTTTTACAGATACAGGTTCATCTCTGTCCTCTGATCTATGCTGGATGGGCGGCTTGGGCAGGCCCCAGGCCAAGACTGAGCGCCAGAGCATGTGGTAGAGGGAGCTTCAGGCCTGGGCCCCCAGTGATAGAATCCTCTCTGGAACCAGCCCAGACTGCCCCTTTGTGTCCCCATTACTTAGTGAGCAGAGCTCACCCAGCTCCTGCTCAAGATGGGGAAAAGAGCACCCCAAGGTCATGCCGTGGGTGGCTGGAGTTTTTTTAAATTTTCTTGTTAAAGTATGAGTATAAAAATCAATGACCTTGAACATTTCGGTATACCAAGGACACAGACAAGGGGATTGTGTATGAAACTCTGCTCCTCTGAATTGCACCGTTTATATGTGGGATTCACTCTAGCCTGGTGGTAGTTCCAGCATCACTGGGCTTGTTTCTGTCCTGGGGGAACCTCCTTCTGCTTCCTTCTGTTTATTTTTTGTGATTCACTTTTTTAGTGTCATTATGACCCCAGAGGCAGAGCTGGCTTCAAAGCCAGGAAGACCTGGAGTCCACTTCTGCCTCTCACTACTCTGGGCAACTCTCTGAGACTCAAGGAAGGTGTTAAGCTGCATTGGTGGAGGGGCTTTCCATGCCTGGAAGTTCCCTTGTACACCAGTGAAACCACAGGTCCAGTCCTTGACCTTGTCGCTAACCCCCAAAAGAAAAGTCAAGCCCTCCCTTGTAAGAATCCACATGCCGGTTGCTCTTGGCCCTTGTCTTTGGGCCTCTCACTTAACGTGCTGGACACAGTGTGGTCACTGCCTTGATCTGTGCTCTTCCATCCTTCCCATGAGGCATTGTGTCAGTGGCTCTCCAGGGCTTTCTCACCTCTCTGCTTCAGTTCATACAAGGCATCTACATTTGCTCTGAAATGGTCTCTTTTGTCACAATAATATTCTTCTGCATTAATGGAATGAAACATCTACCCCTTTTGTTTCCAGTTTTGCAGCCAGAGTTTAGGCCTTTTAAATTGCATGACCTGGGCCCTGAGGCGGCGGGGTCTGAAGTCTTGGAGTCAGGACCTTTGGTGATCTGAATTTCCTCTCACATTACATAGCCGTATCATCAGAGTCCTTGGTAGGGGCTTTTCTTGGAGCCCTGAGGCAGGGAACAGTTATTCTAGTCTGAATCGCCTTCCTCAGTACCAGATCCCTCCAAGTGTCCAGCCCTAGATATCCCGCAGTAATGGAGAGCTCACTGCCTAACTAGGCAGCCTATTTAATTGCCGGACAGTTCTCACCGAGTTTATAAGAAAGTTCTTTTTTTTCTTTTAGTTAAAATTGTTTTTCAACTGAAAATTTATTTTCTTCCCCTCTTACCTATTCTCCATTTAAAAAGGGGTGGGAGCTTATATTTATTATATTCATAGTCAAGCAAAAACAAATTCCCACTTTTGGCTGTGTCCAAGAAATGTCTCCTTCGTCTTGAGCCCATCTCTCCGCTGTTGCCTGCTTCATCATTGGTCCGGTGGAGTCTTGCTTTTGGTTATTGCATTGACCAGAGATTCTAAGTCTTGTCTTGACACTGGCGTTGTCACTGTTTTTCTGGTTCTGCTCACTGCCCCCTGCGTGGGTTCACATAAGTCTTCCCAGGTTTCTCTGAATCCATTCCTTAGAAAGCTCTTTTATCCTTGGAGCCAAGATCTACATCCCTGCAGTCCCCACCTTTTGGCCTCGGGTCCGTCCAATAAATGGGTCACACAGGTGGTAGGGTCAAACTTGGGTATTGATTCCAAAGCCCGCACTGCATACACAGCACCAAGCTGCCTTGAGCTCACGATGGATGGGCCCTCTCCTCTGCTCAGCCAGGTCCCCTCCATTCTGTGCTTGGGTGGTTGACTTTTTTGGACTTTGCAGGATTTTAAATTTGATGCCAGTGTCTTCATGCGCATCATTAATAATCTAGAAGATGGTGGAGGAAGGCTCCGGCCCAATCCAGTAAACATTTACCGGATACCTGCTGTGGGCCTGGCATTGTGCTCAGTTGTGGAGACTCCGGCCTCTAGAGATGTCCCTTCAGTATGATTGCTCTTTTGTGAATCCACCACACCAGTCTGCCGTCCAGCCCACCTCCTCTTCTTGGCTCTCCTGAAGTTGAGAGAGCAGGGGGCAGAGTTTCCCTGACATACCCAGTGACCCTGTTAGCGAGGAAACAGCTCATTATGCTGTCTTCCCCTCCCAGAGGAGTGCATGGGGCAGTTCTGCCATTGGTCTTTAGTAACACCAAGGGAAAACTAGGGATGGCAATACTGTCTTGTCTTTTCTGCTCTGTCAGGGGGATTTTGCTGCAGCAGCCTCTAACCTGCAGACATGCCTGTCTGTCCTGGGCCGCACACTGCCCACCTCCCACCTGGACCTGGCCTGCAGCCTCTCCTGGAACGTGATCCGATACAGCCTGCAGAAGCTGAGGCTGGTGCGCTGGCTGCTGAAGAAGGTCTCGCAGAGGCGCCGCCGGGCAGCCGTGGCCGCTGGCGGCTTTGAAGACGAGGCAAAGACCAGTGCTCGGGACGCCGCCTTGGCCTACCACAAGCTCCATCAGCTGCGCATCACAGGTCAGGCAGAGGCAGCAGGGGGCTGGGCTGGGGGTGGTCCTCTCCTGAGGCTTGGTGGGTCGCCATCCTAGCTCCGCTGTCACCCTTTGTCCTGCTTCTAGCTTGGGGTAGGAAGGCCTCCTGCTCCCCACCTGCCTGCCTGACACCAGGTAGCTCCAGGATCAGCCAGAGTTGAACTTTTGAAGTTTCCTGCTGTCTTGCTTGTTCCCTCCCAGCCTTGTGGGTAGTGCCAGCCCCCTGACTCTTGGTCAGGTGATGCTTACTGCATTAGACCCTTCTCCCTGCCCCCTTCTGCAAGACCGATGCTGCAGCCACTGAGTTTGATTCGTGTGGCTCTGGGCCCGTGCTTGCTGGGAGGCGTCGTCCATCCAGGGGTATCTGTTGTGTGCCAGGCACTGTGCGTCTGAACACAAGGGATGAAATCATTCTCCTCTTCTCATGGGGGAGAGAGCAGATACACACTGACATAATGTATGAGGTTCTACAGTAAATATTGTGTTAAAAATACAAAATGTACCAAGTAGTTCAGTACATGGTAGTTTTAGAGGGAGGAGATCAGCACAGACGTCACATGGATGGTGGTGCGTGACAGGTGTAAGAGGAAGAGACGCAGGGAGGGAGGGCATTCCGGCATGAGAACAGCCCAGGCAAAGTCTCCAAGGAGGGAAGCAGGGTGTCATGTGGGAGCATAGGGCGCAGGAGGGGAGGGGAGGTCCAGTGAGGCCGGGAGGTGGAGCCAGTCTGGCTACAGATGCAGACACTAAGCATAGGTGATAGGAGGGGAATGACTTGGTCAGATCTGTACTTAAGGAGAGTTCCTTTAGTAGCCGGGTGGAGGGTGGACTGAAGTGGGGGGACTGGAGGCAGGGAGGCCAGCCAGGAGGCTGCAGCAGTGATCCAGGGGAGAGGTGACAAGGGCTGGGACCATGGAGACGGCAGCTGGGAGAGCCCAGAGGAGGGGCTGGATGGGAGGCGTGTCGGGAAGGCAGAAGTGGCAAGGTTTTACCGCAGACTTTAAGTGGGAGGGGCTTGGGGGAGAGATGATGGTTCTGTTTAAGGCAGGTTGAGTTTAAAATGCCTTTGGGGTGTCCAGCGGGCAGATAGTGTTGTGTGTGGAAGGTTAGGGAAGATGCTGGGGCTGGATTTCTAGATCTTGGAGATGTGCCTAGAGATGCTTGTGAATCCCAGGGGAGCCTGGGAGAGATGAGAGAGTGTGAAGACAGCAGAGGAGAGGACCAAGGACAGATCATGCGGGAAAACTCACAGTTGGGGACAGGATTTGAGAGAGAGAGAGAGAGTGTGTGTGTATACACACGGGTACATATGTATGTATTCACATGTGTGTACAGGTGTGCAGGTTTGTATGAATGGAGGTCTGGTGAACCTTTTTAGGTTGCATGTACGTGGCAGGGGGTGGGGGGGCCCAGGGCTTCTGATCAGAGCAGTACTTGGCCGGGACTGGAGGACTCCAGGGGAGCCAGGCCTGCTAAGGTCCCTGTACCCCAGAATGGCTTCCTACAAAGCTCTGGTCAGGTAGGATCCCGCAGAGATCTTTCTAGAGGCTTGGCAGGGACCACCCCAGTGGTCTAGCCCAGGACCCCTGGCATTTGGGGGCATTTGGGGAGACGTGGCCAGTACCCTGCAGTGTTTGGCTCCTGGGCCCTCCCTTGGGGAATCATGGACTGGGCCCCACCCCGGGTTTGTTGGTTCAAATCCCCGTGTTTCCTGCTCTAGAATCCCATGAAAACTGTGGAAAGGGCCTTGGGGCCTGCATACATTGTGCAGCCTCTGTCTGGCAGTAAACTTTTATTAAGCCCCTGCTGTGTGCCAGGCCCCACACCAAGCTCTGGGGATACAAAGAAAGACCAAAGGCAGTCCCTGCCCTCAGGGCTTCCACAAGAACACCAGTGTAACCCAGGGGCTTGAATTGAAGTGAATTAAAGCTCATCTTAAAGAATAGTTACCTAAGTGGAGATGTCAGAGCCCCGGGACAGGAACCAGGGAATCCTAAAAATTCAGGCTTGGCCGGGGCCTCTGTGCATCCAGGCCTTGTCTGCACTCTGGATGGGCCTCTGGCTGCCTGGGGAAACCCAGGGCCGTGTTTTCAGAGGTAGGAAATAAATTACATGAGATCGCAAAGAAAACATGGTTGCCAAAATGTTTAAAAACGGTTTCTGGACCCCAGGTTCAGACCCCTGGCCTAGGCCAGTTTGCCCAGGAAGGCAGCAGCTTTCTTTGCAGTGCTGTCAGTAAGGGTTCATCTAGTCCCCAAGCAAAGACTTCTGATGAGAGGGAAATGCTCCCCGGGGAGACCCAGATGACCCACTCTGTCCAGGGGGCACAACCACTATGTTCTTGGAGCTGCACTAGGACATGTTGGATTTTGTGCCTATTGGCTTTGGGTGGCCGTGGCTGGGAGCCACCCTGGGGCTGAGCCTTCCCTCCCCTTGGGCCTGGAGGCCCACCCTTTGCTGTGCATGTGTGGGTGGCTGGCTCTCAAGTCGGTGTCCCTTTTCTGCAGGGAAGCTCCCGGCTGGCTCCGCCTGCTCCGATCTGCACATGGCCCTGTGTGCCGTGAATCTGGCCGAGTGTGCTGAGGAGAAGATCCCCCCGAGCACCCAGGCTGAAATCCACCTCACGGCAGCCGTGGGACTCAAGACCCGCTGCGGGGGCAAACTGGGCTTCCTGGCTGTGAGTACCTCAGCTTGGGCCGCCTGGGGAGCTTGCTGGGGGTGGGGGGTGGTGCCCAGGGCCCAGGGGGAGCCGGTCTGCTGGCTCTGCCTTCCCTGGCACAGCTGTCGGCCCTGAGCCAGGAGCTGGAGCAGCCGCTATCGTGCCCTCCCTGTGTGGGAGGAGCCAGGCCTGGTTCTGGAGGCTGCTTACTCTGTGGGACGGTCACTTGGTCAGCTTAGCGGCAGCTGTGTGGGGCAATGACTGGAGCCCTGGGCCTGGAATCAGGAAGACCCGAGTTCAAATCCAGCCTCAGACATTTCCTGGCTGTGGGCTCCTGGGCAAGCCATTTCACCCCTGCCTCATCTGTGGATGGGGGACAGTGACAGTGCCTGCCTCCCAGACTTGTGAGGTGCAGGTGACACGGTATTTGTAAAGCGCTCTGTCCATGCTGGTGCCTCTGACCTTGGGGGCCGAGGCTGCTTCCTCAGGAGGCCTCCATGGAATGCTTCCTGTGCACAGCAACCTGTGCGGGGAGGGGGGAGTTGAGACACTGTCTGTGCCCCGAGTGACTGAAGCATGTAACAGAAGTCAGCACTGAGCTTGGGCCTGTGGCCCTATGACCCCCACGCCCAGCAGCGGCTGGGGCTGCCCCTTTTGGAGGGTACAGATCACTCTCCAGGCCTCATCTCCACAGCCCGGAGGCAAAGCGGTCCCACGAGGCGGGAGTGTGCTAACGGCCACAGCTGGAACTCGAACCTGAGTCTCTCCTGACTTGGAGCCCAGGACTCTTCTGGGTCTCAGGCTGCTTCTCCGGGAGAGAAGATGGCCTAAGCCCAGAGGCTGAGTCCCTTTGAGCTCTGACCTTCAGATGGCTGGAGGATCAGGGGCTGAGGCCACTTGGGGCGTCAAGAACAGCCGCCTTCAGGCCTGGGAGTTTCCTGCTTTCCCGACCTTCCTGACTCCCCCCTCTTCCCTCGGGGCTCCTTGGGCCTGGGGGTCAGAGTGAGGGGAGCACTGTGGTTAGAATCCCACATACCCTGGCATGGCCTCAACTTTGTGGGCCCTGTGCTCATGTCCAGTCCCATATTCGTGGGTTTTGGTTTTGCCTGACCAGACTGCCAGCCCGCCCTCCCACACGTTTCTGGGTGACTCCCCGCCCCTCATCCCAGCCTGCCTTCACAGAGCTGCTTCCTGAGCCGAGCCCAAAGCTTGTGTGGCCCTGAGCGGAATGCCGTCCCCGACTCTCTCCGTTGGCTCTGTCACCCCCTGGGCCAGAAGTTCTTTGTGGAACGGAGCTGGTCGGTGAAGTCAGCCACCAAGGAGAGCCTGTACTGTGCCCCAAGAAACCCAGGTGGGAGTCTGGCCCCTGCTTCCTCTGGTGTAGGGGTGGGAGGGGGAAGGTGACACCATCGGCCCTGCCCTCTGGGAGCCGGGGGCTTGGTGACCCATAGAACAGAAAACAGAAGGAAGAAAGCTGGAACAAGGGCTAGCCAGCAGCGCCCTGGCTCAGGAGGCGTGGGAGGCATTCTTTGTGTCACTGGCCATTGATGAGAAAGGATGTGAGCCTGTTCCAGGTTGGGCTTCCCTCCCTGGCTTTGCTCTGGGCTTCCAGGCCACAGACAGTGGTCTTTGTCTGTCTGCCTCACTGTCCTCTGTACATCAGAAACACTGCTCCCTGGGTGTGAGAACATGGCGGACTCCCAGGCGGTCCTGGTTCCTGTCCCAGGATTATTAATGACCTTCTGCCCATCCTCCCTTACGCCACATGCCTGTAATTCATTCTCAAGGGCTGTGGCAACCTCCATCTGTTCTTGGATCGGGTGGTTTGGCCCCTCTGGGGTCCGGGGAGGCAGATGTCTCTCAGAGGGCTGAGGCCGGGCCCACAGGCTGCTGCTCCACAGTGGCATGGTCAGGGATGGGCAGATATGTCTGAAGCAACCAGAGCCTGGGGCTGCCCTCCCTTCCCAAGGTTATGTTGCCTTTCCCTTTTTGAGTTAGGTTTTCTCTTCTGTGTCAAAAGCCCTGGAGGCAGCAGCTGCTCCCGAGAGGTTGGTGCTACCAGCCACCTTTCTTCTCTGCGTGTCCCCCAACCAGCGTCACCGCCCTCCTCCACCCACCCAAGGCAGAGCTGGTTGGACAGCCGGGGGCAAGTCAGGGAGCTGAGTCTTGGCTGGTCACACAGGGCTTCCAGGTGCTGGCAGCTGCCAAGCCACTGCCACGGAGCTCCCCCTCCACTGTATGCCGCCCTTTAAAAGAAACATTTTACTGCTGCTTTATGTTTACGTTATCGCCATTTCTGAGAGGGAGAAGACCAAAAAAGAACACAGATCACAGTCATTCGTGACAGTGACAATTGAGCAAAGCATCTCCTACTGTGCCTCCTTCTAAGAGTGTGCACACCATTCTGTCCTGGTAGCACCCCACCTCTTGGCTTCGTCATCCAGTGCCCAGGACCTCAGTGGGGTTTTCGGTTACTCAGAGGGAGCTGGCTTCCCTTTAAGTGGTGTTCTCTTTGCTTGTGTAGCTTGTTTTGGTTCTGCTTTTCTCATGGGCCTCAGCTCCTCAAAATCTTCCTGCGTTTCTCTGAATTCCTCAGGGTTGCTGTTCTGTGCTGCCCAGTGACATCTGTCCCCTCTGCGTACTGGACTTTGTCCAGCTATTCCCCCTGAATCTAACTTTTCCCGCATTAACAAGCATTTACATTCCTGCCGCTCTCCCCAGTTGAAACAAAGAAAAAACCCTTTGAACATCCATGTAGTTAGATAAAAACACACTTCTGCGTTGGCCTCGCCTAGCAATGTGCCAGCTCCCAGCCGTCCCCCGGCCTCCTGGAATTAGCCTGTGTGACTGCACCCATCAGTCCTTTGTCTTTGGGATGTTGTTCCTGTAGGGGGTTCTCCTGCTTCTGCTCCCCTCACCCCATCTTGGTGTGTAGGAGTCCCCCTAGAGTCATTCCTTTGCTCATTTCTTACAATTTAGCCAAAGTCCACGCACCATAACATGTTTGTCTCTTGATCGGTGGGCACCCCCTTGGCTTCCCCGCTGCCACTAAGAAAGACACCATGAGGACTTCTGTAGTGGTGGGGCCCGAGCTCGTTGGGGGCAGCAGCGTTGGGTCCAAGGGCACGTGTGTCTGGGGGCCCCTCTGGCATTGGCGCTGCCTCTGCCCACCTCATGGGGGTGGATTTCTCCCCAATGGTTTTTATAAGGAGAAGGGCAGGGTTTTGTTCAGCCCTGTTGGGGTGGTTCGTGTCCAGTTGATGACCAGAAGGGCATTTGAAGCAGCCTAAGTCTTCTCCACCTGTCACTTTGGCAGCGGACCCCATCGCACAGGTGCACCAGGCCTTCTGTAAGCATCTGCTCACACGAGCCGTGGATGCCCTGGTGAAGCCCCAAGCCGAGCAGGACGAGGAGACCTGGTATGTCCTGGGAGCAGGAGGGCGCGTTTCCTCATCTGTGAAATGAAGGGGTTGGACTCGGCTGGCCTCCGAGGTCCCTGCCAGCCCTGAAGCCCTGATGCTATGGAGACTGGAAGGGTCACGTGTGGTCACATTGTACACAGCCTTCTGTGGCTAACCAACCAAAGAACTTGGGCTTGTTGGGTGGGTGGCCCTGGGCGCTGTGCACAGGGTGACATGATCAGAGCTGGGCTTGAGGAGATTTCAGCTGGTGGTTGTGGGCAGGGTAATCCAGCAGGGAGCCTGGGTACAGTGGACTGAGCTGGCACCTTGGGCTCCCTGGGAGGAGCAGGTTTGGAGGCCTGAGCTGGGGTGGGGGTGGCCATTCTCTGGGCTCCCTGGGAGGTCCTTGAGGTGCTTCAGCCACCCCTTGGGCAGATGGAACAGAGCTTTGGCGAGAGCAAGGGCTGGGTTGCCAGGTATGGTGGGGAGGTGGGCCAGTCCAGATCTAGGGACCTGGCAGTCAGTGCTTTTTCCTTTGGTCTTGTCTGGTTTTCAGCGAGCTGTCCAGTGCGCTGGAGTACTTGAAGTTACTCAATTCCTTTGTGGATTCTGTGGGGGTCATGGCCCCACCCTTCACAAACAGCTCGGTGCTGAAGTCAGCACTCGGTGAGTCTCTTGGGGGTGGGAGGCGGGGGTGAGGGTCACCTTCATGAGTCACCGGAGGGGAGGCCAGACACAGGGACACAGGGACTGGGACCTGCTGGGATCTGCTGACATACTGAGAAAGCCTAGCTCAGCTACCATCCCCAGTGTTAAACCCACAGAGTGAGCAGCATCTCTGCCCCTGCTGAAGGCTCTGGGTCAGGCCGAGCCTGGCAGGAGGGCATGCTGGGATGCCTGGAAGGGAGGCTGGTCTGAGCCTGGCATTCCATGCCTTTGAGGGGCTCCCAGCAGTTTGTCCCATTTGCTGCAGTTCTTTGAAAGCTGGGGTCTCTAATCCTTTTTAAGGGAGTTCTTGTCCCTTGGACAGCCCTTGGATGAGGCCTACAGGGCCCTTGTCAAGAGATGTTTATAAATGTGTAAAACTAAATACCCAGGATTACCAGGGAATGACTCAACACTGAAATAGCGAAATATTTTTAGAAATAAGTTCACTGACTCCATGCCAGTCTGCCTACATTCATAGACTCCTGGTTAAGAATCCCTGTTTTGGGGGATAGACTTTGAATATTCAAAAATATATATTAATAATAAGGTAAAACAATTTAAGTATGTTTCTAAGGCATTTAAGTAGCTTGCAGCTTAGAAGACTTTGTTCGTTGGCTCCCCGCTTTCACCAGCTCTTCTGCCCGGCCACATGAATATGCTTACAGCCCCCACCTCTCTCGAGCTCCCGGCCCAGGGCCGGACTTAGGACAAGGAATTTGGGGAACAATGAAATTTCCTCAGTCAGGAGCCTACACATGGCTGCTTTAGGCCCATGACTGTTCTGAAAGGGGTTCATGGAGTAACTGAGGACTGCATTGGCCACCCCCTGCTGCTGGTGACGATGCCATCATCCTCACCCATATCATGAGGTAACCTGGACGTGAGTGTCCTGTAGTAACTACCTGTCCTTACTGTTCCCCATCCAGGCCCGGACATCATCTGCAGGTGGTGGACATCCGCGGTCTGGATGGCCATTGGCTGGCTCCAGGGGGACGATGCAGCTGTGCGCTCGAGGTTCACTGAAGTGGAGCGAATCCCCAAGTCCCTAGAAATGGCTGAGTGCGTGGTCCCTTTCCCGTCTTCATTGTGTGTGGTCTGTGGTGTCAGGAGTGGGGGATGGGAGGAAGGATGTATTCACTCACCTGTGCTGCCTGAGACAGGAAGAAGCAGGGCAGGATGCCAGTGGGTGCCCAGAGGAACCATGGAGACGTTGGGCATGCACTTGGGGGGTGGAGGGCCAGTACCCAGAATGCTCAGCTGAAGGCTGTGGGTGGGGGCCCACAGGTGTTGGAGCTATACCTGTCCTGTTGGCCTTGGGCATAGGCTGGGTAGTGTTCACCAACGGCTCCTTCATTTTTATTCTTTGTTGGAAGGGCTGGCGCCCTGGGAGAGCTGGGGGAGGAGAGATAAGCCCCTTAAAATGGCTGAGAGGAAACCTTGCTTTGTCTCCTGCCTCCCTCCCAGGAGCCCCCTCGTGAAGGCTGTTTTCCACGTCTGCCGGGCCATGCATGCCTCGCTCTCAGGGAAGGCCGAAGCACAACAGAATTCCTTTGGTCACTGTGAGAGAGCCAGCGGCCACCTATGGGGCAGCCTCAATGTCAGCAGCTCAGCCTCTGATGCGGGGCTCACCCATGTAAGGCTCTGGCGCTCCCAGTGGGAGGGAGGGTAAAGTGGGGAAGCTCCCCGTGGAGAGAAGGAGAAGCTGCCTTTTGCCCCACCTCTTCACCCACTGGGTCTGGGGCCTGGCTGTCCTCTGGAGGCCTGGCCCACCCCTCCCCCTGCTCCAGGAGAAGCCTGGCCTTGTGCCCCACCTCCTCACCAGCTGGGTCTGGGGCCTGGCTTTCCCCCCTTTTCCCCTCCACCCCTGCCTTGCTCACCCCTCCCCCTGCTCCCCAGCCCCAGCAGGGAGATTCGGGGGCACGTGGTCATTAGGGCAGCCGGGCATGGCCTCCTCGCCTCGCCTGGGGCGGGCAGAGCTCCCCTGCGAGCGGCTGGGGTGCATTGTAGTTGCATTGCACGTCATGTCAGGGCCGTGCAATGTTCCCACAGTGCATCCCAGAGGCCCGCGCTGCTGCCGCCGCCACCGCCGCCGCCTCTGCCGCTGCCACCCCCGCTCCCTCTCCTGAGCTCTCCCAGGCCAGCTCTGGCGAGGTGGTGCTTTGGGGGAGCTGGCAGAGGCCCAGAAGGGTTAGACCTGAGCCTGCTGGTGGGGCCAGGGGCTGAGCAAAGGGAAAACTTCACAGGATGGGGGGCGTGGTTCCATAGCAGAGTACCCGCCTTGGTGAGGCATGACTGCCTCCCCATGCAGGGATGCCCCAGGAGTGACCCAGAGCTGACCCTGCCTGGCCTCCCACTGCCACCCCTCAAACACACACACATAGCAGGGTGTGGAGACCCGCTGTCCCACCCCCAGGACTGCAGAGCCTCTGTCTGCTGGACCCAGACTCCTGTGCCGGGGTGCAGAGTGGGGCAGAGTGGGGAGAAGATGTCTACACAGAAGCTGCTGGTGAGGTGGGCAAGAAGCAGCCATGGGCATCTATCCACGGAGAAGGATGAGGTGGAGGACAGCCATAAAGCCCAGGCCTGCCGCCTCCCATTCTCCCTAGGACAAGCCCTAGCCTCCTGGCTCACCGGCCAGTCCTCAGTCTACGCCAGCACCAATCTTTCTCCTGCTGGTGCTGGCGTAGACTGGTTGGTTGTCTGGTCTGACAAGGCTCCCGTGGAGAGGAGCATACTTGGGGCCAGGCCACCCACTGGAAGGAGCCCCCAAAGCCCCTGGGTGGGCACAAGGGTGCTATATGGTTGGCCTCTGCCCCCTCCCCTCCCATGCTGCTCCCTGGGCTCTGGGCCACCCCACTCTGGGCCAGGCTGTTCACCGCTTCCCTCCTGTTTGCTCTGGCCCTCTGCAGGTGATCCAGCTGCTCACCTGTGACCTGCTGCTGTCCCTCCGGACTGCCTTGTGGCAGAAGCAGGCAGGCTCCAGCCCTGCCCTGGGAGAGACCTTCCATGCCTCGGCTCCTGAGCTTGCGGGCTTCCAGAGGGATCTTGGCAGCCTGCGCAGGCTGGCACACAGCTTCCGGCCAGCCTATCGAAAAGTAAGAACCAGGAACCGTTCTCCCTGTACCCCCGGGCCACTTGGGGCTAAGTCTGGTCTGACCCCCTTAGAGGATGGCCCAGCAGATCATTGTGATTGCTTGACAAGTGGGTGCCCAGCCCAGCATGGGGCACTGTGGGGAACAGGAGAGGGAAGGGCTGTAGTGGAATGAGAAGACGACCAGCCCTGGCTCCCAGTCCTCCCTGCCCAACCTGCCAACTGCCCCCAGGGCAAGCAGCCTCACCTCTGAGACTCGGGTGGGCCTGTTGTGACTCACAAGCATGAACTTTGAAGCACCAGCCACTTTGGCCCCTGGGGACCTCAGGACTGGCTCTGGGGTAGGCCTTCTGGGCATCCCCAGCAGAGCTCAGAGGGATGCCGAGCAGGAAAGGGAGCTGGGCAACTTCGTGGAACACAGTGGCAGATTGGCCTTCCCAGTGGCCATGAGCTCCTGCTTTGGCTCATGGGGTTCTAAGTGGGCAGCAGGAAGGAGGCCAGCCCAGCCTTTCATTTGACAGATGAGGCAGTGCCATTCCCTCCCGTCTGGGTGCCCATCACTGAATGACCTTTGACCTCTTCATTTCGGGGTTTCCCCCATGGGTGCTGGCATTTTTAAAGAGCCCTGTGGGGAACAGAGGCCCCTTGGGGATGGGGTACAGGAGATGCTGGAGAATGAATTGGAAGGCCCTGAACATACCCTTACTTAGGCTCCGGTGTCCCTTCCTCCTGCCCCCCAGGTGTTCCTGCATGAGGCCACGGTGCGCCTCATGGCCGGCGCCAGCCCCACCCGCACCCACCAGCTGTTGGAGCACAGCCTGAGGCGCCGGATGGCCCAGACGACCAAGCATGGTGAGGCAATCTCAGCCCTCTTGGGGCAGGGAAAGGCCCGCCTGGGGGAGGGGGATGGCCCCAGAGGTTCTTGGCAGGGAGGGGTGGGTGTCAGGTCCTGAGGCTTACCTGGGGACTCTCCATCCCTCTCTCCATGCAGGAGAGGCCGATGCTCTCCCTGGGCAGCGAGAACGGGCCACCGCCATCCTGCTGGCCTGCCGCCACCTGCCCTTGTCCTTCCTCTCATCCCCGGGCCAGCGGGCGGTGCTGTTGGCAGAAGCTGCCCGGACCCTCGAGAAAGTTGGGGACAGACGTTCCTGCAGCGACTGCCAACATATGATTGTCAAGCTGAGCGGGGGCACTGCCATCGCAGCCTCCTAACCCGAGCCCTGCCCCACCCCCCTGTTCAGACCCTTTCTCGTTTCTGTCTCAGCCTATGTCACCTGAACCCCTTGCTTGTACCATCTGAACTGGGGGCTTGGGGCACTCAGGCTGCTGGTCATTGCCCCCTCCACTGCCAGGCTCTGCCCAGCTGTCCTTCCCTTGGGCTTCCCCAGGAAACTTGGAAAGTTTCATCTTTTATTGAGGAAGGAGATTCTAGTGGTCTGGTGCCTGGATGGGGCCCAGGAGGAGAGACTGGGGGGCAGCAGGCAAGCCCCAGGGGCAGGGGTCCCAGGCAGGGGCCCTCCCTGCAGCCCTCTGGCCATCAGCTGGGCCAGGGCCGCTTCAGGCTCCTGTCAAAATACGTGTTTGGAAACAGGACGGTTTTTACTCTGGCTTTGTGTGTTTGGTTTGCTGAGCCATTAGGGTGTGGTAGCCCCCTCTCTTCTGCTGTCTCCTCTCCTGTCTCTGATGTAGACGTTAGTTATTTTCCCGTATTAGAAGCGATAGCTGTGGGGTGAGTGTGGTAGTCCAGAGCCCAGCTCCGAGGGAGTCACAGAAATGGGGGAGGGGAAGGGGGGGCAGTCCTCAGGGCAAACATGAAATAAAATCATCTTTTTTTAATTTTCTAAAAAACAAAAAATGGTATCCTCCTTCATTGTCTTCCTCCTTCCCTCTGTCTCTTTCTCTTGGGCTCCAGCTGGGCCAGGACACTTACTGGGGCAATCGGTCTGAGTGGATGCCAAGTGGGGAGGGCACCTTGGAGCATAGTGGGATGGCCCAGTGACAACATCAGTGGAACCATCTGGATGGTGGGGGAGGGGGGGCTTGTTTGCATTTCTTGGGCACCCTGGTCCTTGTTCTGTTTTTATCCCAAATTCTTCAGCTGAAGTGGCCGTGACTGGGCCTTGGTCTGCCCAGCTTCTTCCCTGGAACTGTGCCTCCCACCCAGGCCTCTTAGTTCGAGAATGGGCAGGGCCTCTCAAAGCCCCTCCATTTGCCTCCCCACACCCAGGAGAGGTATGCCCAGCAGGGCCCTCCTCCTCTTGGGACAAAGATGCTATTTTCTTCCCTTCTTAGGCTAGGGCAGAGGCCCAGGGCTGGCTTTACCCTTGTGGGCAGATGCCTCGCTCCTGCCCCTCTTGCAGCTCCAGGGGAGTGTTGGGGGAGGCCCTCATCATTGCTGGCCAGGGGATCCCTCAGATGGAGCATCACAGACATGTCCAAAGGCCATCTTCTCCCTCAATCAGAGGGGTTACTGTATCACCAGGAACTGTTGGGTAGAAGGCCCTTCTGGGGTAGATTTCTCCCTACCACCCTGGAAGGCCTAGCAATTCTGAGGCTTGGCAGACCTTGTCTTCTTGCTGGAAGTGCCCAGATGCCCCTGAGAACCAGAGACCAGTAGCTTTGCTTTCACCATGGGCCAAATATCTTCCCTGGAGCCTTGGTCACCGTTGGAGTCAGCTAGTCGGGGCCACTTCCTAGAGGCGATTTGGTTTCCAGCAGCCTCAGGCTTAAGAGAGGAAAGAAGGTCTGGGAAGTAGTACCCAACCTCACCACCTGACACAGAAAAAGAGCTGTGGGAGTGCCTGGAGGCAGGATTGGGACAGGGGAAGACTGGATTGGGCCAGCCTCTCAAATCAAGGCAGGGGACCTAGCCCTCAGCATGGAGGGAGCAGTTCCCTGTGGGACCCTCGGCCTTCCTGGCCTTAGGCACTTCGGTGGAAGGTCTAGGCAGAGCTTGCTGGCTACTGGGCAGGGAACACAGTAGAGGAAGTGAAACCATGTAGTAGCCAAGGGCCCACCCCAGGCCACCTGCTGTTCTTGCTGATTTCTCCCATCGCAGGCTTCTCCCAGCCTGTTGACCGCGGGAGGGGTCTGTGGACCAGTTTTGTATTCTTTGTTATTTATGGGTTCAGCGCCAGTCCCAACCGTTGTTTATTTTATCTGTGTACGTATGTGCCTTGTTGTTAGGGGTGGGGGTGGGGGACAGGTTTGGGTGTTGGAACTGGGGGGCTATTTAGCCCCCCAAGGAAGGCTGAGGCTCAGTTCCCCAGAGGGATCTTTTTATGTTCAATCATGCACCTTGTCTGGGATAGTCAATAAACACAGCTTGGTCTCCTGGCCCACTCCATGTCCGGGTATGTGTCTGTGTGTGTGTTTTCATTCTGTGCCTTCTCTATCCCATCCAGTCCTGTTCCCTGAGGACCGATGATTTGGGCCGGGAGGCCTTGGGGATTGCCTGGTCCAGCCTCTCATTCCACAGGGATGTTAGGTGAATTCCAAGGTCACACAACAGGCGTCTGAGCCTCTGGCCCCAGCTGGCTGTGAGTAGGACCCAGCAGGGGCTGTAAGTTCTCTTTGTGTCTGACCCGAACATTTCCAGCTTTGGTTTGAGCATTTTTTCTTTTGTGCTCTTTGAAAAGGGAACAGTTGGCCCTCAGCCTTGAGGCCAAGCCCAGTGTCTCCTTGCGGGAAGTTTTGCCCTTTGCTCTTTTCTGTGCTGCGGCTCCCCAGCCTGAGAGGGAGGCCGGGGCCCTGTTTGCTTCCTATGATCCGATCCAAGGTTTAGGCCCGGGTTGTGCTCGCTTCCCCTTCATCTATTTTCTCCCTTCTCCCTTGGGTTACTGCCTTCCCCTCCTCACTTCAGGTTTGAATTTGCTTTTGGTGGTAAAGAGGACATGACGGGTTCCCAGCTGGCTGGACCTTGACATTTCTGTGAGGTGTGGGCCTCCTGGAGAGGGCTCTAAAGACAGGAGTTAATTGGGTTGAGTGTCTTGAGAGAGAATGTGTGTATACGGGCATGGCGTATGGGGGGGTATAGGCAGACACTGTGGGGGTCCCTCTTGAAAACTCAGATGACAAGCTCGGCTCCAAAGAAAACCCCTATCCTGGACCTAATACTGCCAGGGGGTCCCACATAGAGAGCTTGAAGGTTTGGCTGAGGCCAGGGGTCCAGCCTCCTCATTTTACAAGCTGGATTTGAACTTGGGTCCTCCTGACTCCAGAACCAGTGTTGAAGCAAAGACTGTGGGAATCTCCTATAACCTGATCCTTGAGAGGGATGTTAGCCAAACACTGTTTGAGTTTATGATAGAAATGCTGAAAGTAAGATCCTCGAGGGCAAGGACCACCTTCATTCTTTGTACTTTCCAGTCCTTGGCATGGTGCCTGGCACATGGTACTTGGCTTTAATAAATGCTTGCCATTGTACATAGAGAAGGGAGATGGGTGATTGGATGTAGTTTCCACCCTAGGCTCTGGGAGGACGAATTTCAAGAGGCCAGAGAATTGACTGGGTGGGATCCCTTGGCCTGAGACTAACAGAATCCTGCTGATGCAGATGGTTTAGATATGGGAAAAAAGGTGTGTGGGGAGGGGGAGGATTCCAAAGAAGCCATATATTTGGCTGGACCAGAACTCTGACCTCAAGTCCTTAAAGGCTATGCAGAAGAGGTGGAAGATGGCTGGGGCCCTGTGAGAGGCCCTCTCAAGAGACCTTGACAAGCTAGAACCTGCCCCGAGGAGTCTTGCCTAAGATTTTTTTTGTTCAAGCATCTGTTAAAGGAGTTCCCTGTTTAACCTGGCAAAGGGAAGAGTGGAGATGGGGGGTGGGGAAGATAGATTGTCGATTTTTAAAATTTGAAGGGTTGTCAAGTAGAAGAGATGACCATATTGATACTTCCCCCTCCGCTCAAAAAACCCCACCAAAAAAAGCCCCAGCCAGGCAGTACTGGGGCCACTAGGTAGAAATTTCAAAGCAGTTTGAGGCCAAAAGAAAGAAAACTTTCCTGAAAATTGAAACTGCCCCCAAAACTACAGTGGGTCATTTCAGTGGATCCGTGGAGTCACTGGATGGATGGGGTTGGGTAAAAGGTAGATGACCACTTGTAGGACATCAACCAACATTTATTAAGAGCCTGCTATGTAGCGGGGAGGTGGTCTAACAGTCCCAATCGTTCCCCCTCTTTGAGCCCTGTATTTCTAGCTGCCTGCTGGACAGCCCCCAAAGCTGAAAAGAATGGGGGGGCAGGGCTTGAGGGGAGAGAAGACTTCCTGGGCTCAGAGCCTTTCCCCAGATGTGTGGAGGGCTACCTTCTAAATCTCCCTGCCCCGGCCCCATCGGCCTGTTTCCAGTCTTTCTGTGTTAATGAAGCCAGGGGGCTTACTCAGGCCCAAACCACCTGAATCGTGGGTATGACCATAGATCTTGAAGGAAGTCTGGTCCAACCCAACCCCCTCATTTTACAGACAGGGAAATCGAGTCCCGAGAGCGTGAGTGGTTTTTCGAAGGTTGCCCAGGTGGCAGAGTTGGTATTTGAACCTAGGTCCCCGACCCAAATGCAGCCTTCTCTCCACAGTGCCACATTAGAGGGTAAGCTCCTTGAGGGCAGGGACTGTCTTTTGCCTCTTTTTGTATCCCTGGTGTTTAGTGCAGTGCCTGGCACATAGTAGGCACTTCATTAGTGTTTATTGAATAGAAATCTTAATTCCTTTTTCCTCCTTCCGCATGAATTGGGTTTCAGGGAAGCAGAGCTGCGCACCTTGGGAGCCTCACTCTCTATTCCGGGGTCTCTCACCACAGCAGCTTTCTAATCACCTGGCTGCCTCCTGTCTCTGCCCTCTCCAGGACATGCTTCTCATGGTCCCCAAAATCTCTTCCTTAATCACAGGTTGATGCAGGCCACTCCAGAACCCTTCAGTGATGGCCCCTTGCCAGTTTCATGAGCTGCCCCCTTGGCGTTTTCTTCTTTAATACATTACTCCTCTTCATGCCCTCCTTCCAGCTCAATGGGACTATTAGCTGCTCCCTGATGTTGACCTGGCCCCTCTCATCTCCGAGCATCGGCACTGAGTGCCTCCGTCCCTGAAATGGGGGCCACTCTTTCCTCACCTTTGCCTGTTGAAAGCAGGATTCAGAATGGCAAGGAACTGCAGAGACCACCTGGTCCAGCTTATAGTGTCAGAGGTGGGATTTGAACCCAGGCCCTCCAGGGCCAAATCCTCATTCCATGGTTAAGTCATACCAGCTTAGGGGCTACTTCTTTCCCACCCTTCCGTATTGTGTATTAGGCACATCTGTATTAGTGAGCAGCCAGGTGGCACCATAGTGCACAGAGCCCTGGTCGGGAGTCAGACTCATCTTCATGAGTTCAAATCCAGCCTCAGACACTTCCTAGCTATGTGACCCTGGGCAAGTCACTTCACCCTGTTTGCCTCAGTTTCCTCATCTGTAAAATGAATCAAAGTCTTCTGCAGAGACGAAAGGTGAGGTTTGAAGGGGTTAGAGCTGAGCCTCAAACCCGGCTCATCCAGTCCAGGGTGGTTCCCTCCCATTCCCCTCCCAAGGTGGCCTTGAGGCCTTGCTCTCTCCATTCTCTGAAATCTACAGCCACTGTTACCCAGGCTCTTCCTAGACAGGAAACCCCTTAAGGGAAGGGCGCTTGGTGGAGAGCACAGGGCCCTTCAGGGAGCCAGTGGCTAACAGGTTTCCTTGACCTGTGAAGCCTGCCCGAGTTGTCATCCAGCACTGGCCTAACTCTGGCATATTGATATCAGCGGCCACCAGGGGACAGCAGATCCCCAAGTATGAAGAGACATTAAACTCCCAATCCTGTCCCTGAACCTTCTGGCGAATGTTTAAGATATCAGCCCATCTTCAGGGCCTGTGGTCACTCAGGAGTCATTTCTGTGCTTTCATTAAGTCATAGAACACCAGGACTAGGAGACACCTTAGAACTCAGACTGTCAGGGCTGGGAGGGGCCTTAGAACAGGGGATGTCAGGGCTGGGAGGGGCCTTAGAACAGGGGATGTCAGGGCTGGGAGGGGCCTTAGAACAGGGGATGTCAGGGCTGGGAGGGCCCTTAGAACAGGGAGTGTCAGGGCTGGGAGGGGCCTTAGAACATGGAGTGTCAGGGCTGGGAGGGGCCTTAGAACATGGAGTGTCAGGGCTGGGAGGGCCCTTAGAACATGGAGTGTCAGGGCTGGGAGGGCCCTTAGAACAGGGAGTGTCAGGGCTGGGAGGGGCCTTAGAACATGGAGTGTCAGGGCTGGGAGGGCCCTTAGAACAGGGAAGGTCAGGGCTGGGAGGGCCCTTAGAACATGGAGTGTCAGGGCTGGGAGGGCCCTTAGAACATGGAGTGTCAGAGCTGGGAGGGGCCTTAGAACAGGGAAGGTCAGAGCTGGGAGGGCCCTTAGAACATGGAGTGTCAGGGCTGGGAGGGCCCTTAGAACAGGGAAGGTCAGGGCTGGGAGGGCCCTTAGAACATGGAGTGTCAGGGCTGGGAGGGCCCTTAGAACAGAGAGTGTCAGGGCTGGGAGGGCCCTTAGAACATGGAGTGTCAGGGCTGGGAGGGCCCTTAGAACAGGGAAGGTCAGAGCTGAGAGGGCCCTTAGAACAGGGAGTGTCAGAGCTGGGAGGGGCCTTAGAACAGGGAAGGTCAGAGCTGGGAGGGCCCTTAGAACAGGGAAGGTCAGGGCTGGGAGGGCCCTTAGAACATGGAGTGTCAGGGCTGGGAGGGCCCTTAGAACAGGGAAGGTCAGGGCTGGGAGGGCCCTTAGAACATGGAGTGTCAGGGCTGGGAGGGCCCTTAGAACAGGGAAGGTCAGGGCTGGGAGGGGCCTTAGAACAGGGAATGTGTAGGCTGGGAGGGGCCTGAGGACAGAGGATGTCAGGGCTGGGGGGGGAGCTTAGAACAAGGGATGTTAGGGCTGGGAAGGAGCTTAGAACAAGGGATTCAGGGCTGGGAGGGAGCTTAGAATAAGGGATGTCAGAGCTGGGAAGAAGCTTAGAACAGGATGTCAGGGATGGGAGGGGCCTTAGAACACAGGATGTCAGGCCTGGGGGGGAGCTTTGTTCGAATGGGATGTCAAAGCTGAAGCTTAGAATAGAGGATGTCAGGGATGGGAGGGAGCTTAGAACAAGGGATGTCAGGGCTGGGAGGGAGCTTAGAGGTCCTCCAGTTCAGGCACATCTTTTAGAGTGGAAGAAGCCAGCTCCAAAGAGGAGGTGGGGACTTCCCCAAAGCATTAGTGGCAGAGCTAAAATTTTGTTTCTCGAATCGACCCCAGAGAATCCCAGCCCTAGAGCTAAAAGGGGTCTCAGAGGCATCCAACTTAGCTCTGTCTTACAGATGAGGAAACTGAGACTGGGGAGGTTAAGAGGTGAAATCTGAACCCTCTAGAGCCCACCTTGTGCCTGTGCCACCTCAGTTTTCCCATCTGTAAAAAGAAGAGGTTGGGTGAGATAATATCTCAGTTCTGTCCCAGCTCTGAGGTTCCGTGTATCTACCTGTGTGAAAGCGGGGATATATGTGCTCTGAGGGTGGACAGCCATTGCCCTCTAGCTTTGGAGTCCAGCCTACAAGGCAGGAACTGGCCTCTATTTCAGCCCTATCTTCCTCAGAACATAAGCTCGGACCCTGCACACAGCAGGTGCTTAATAAATGCTGACTTGGTCTTTCACCTCCATCTGAAATCTGCCTGTAACTTCCCACCTTGACTTGAGGTTCTGCCCCGCCCCCAGCACACAGGCCCATCCCTCCTCCACCAAAGGCCCTTCCAGCACTTGAAGATGGCACTTGGCCTCCCCTGAGTGTCCTCCCTGCTGAGCCGCCCAGCCCTTTTCCTGGCTGACTGTGGGGCCTGGTCTCCAGGCCCTTCCCCATCCTCGTCATCTCCCCCTGGACTGACTCCAGCTCAAGTTCTTTCCTGCCCAGAGCTGCAGACAGTCCTCAGCCGCCGTCACCGTCACCCATGCTGGGCGCCTGCGTCAGGAGGGTGGCGAGGGGTAGGCGGGGCCCCTGGGGGTGGGTGACATGCCCATTATTCCTGCTGGAGCAGCGCCTTGTCCTTGGAGCATGGATGAGTCAGCCTGCCCGCCCCCAGCTCTCCAGAGCTAAACCCCAGCTGCTAGGGGTGCTAGGGGTGAGGGAAGGTGAGGCAGCAGGAGGTTGGGGCCTTGGGGTCAGCCTGTGGTCCATGAGGCCAGCCCGGGAAGCTCCCTACAGCTAAGAGAGGCAGCCTGGTGCTCCCGGGCCTGCCTCTCTTCAACCTCAAACTTGGGCCTATCCATGACCTTTCCCCACCCTGCAGACCACCTGCCACCCCCTCCTCCCTTGGGGTGATTAATAGTCCATCACAGTGCCTGAGGTTCCACCATTAGCCATTCATGAAGGTAGAACACAGATTGGGAGGCAGGAGATGGGATTCTTGGCCTTTATTAACCTAATTCAGAATCTGTAATTCTTCTGATAGGTTCCCACAAAACCTGGCTTTCAGAGCCCTTCCCATCATAGTCAGTGTCCCATGAGAGAAGATGAACTCAACCTCATTCATTAACTGTGGCACCCCCAGCCAGCTATTGTGTCACCTGAGAGGATATGGCCTGTGCCCTTCCAGAACAGAGAAGACCCTTCTCTGGCTTTTGTCTCCTTCTCTTTGAGACCTCAACAGGATTCCCTAAGCTTCCTCTGACATGTCGTGCTCTAAGGGGCCCCCCAGCCCTGACATCCCCTGTTCTCAGGCCCCTCCCAGCCCTGACATTCCCTGTTCTAAGGCCCCTCCCAGCCCTGACATTCCCTGTTCTAAGGCCCCTCCCAGCCCTAACACTCCATGTTCTAAGGGCCCCCCAGTCCTGACCTTCCCTGTTCTCAGGCCCCTCCCAGCCCTGACATCCCCTGTTCTCAGGCCCCTCCCAGCCCTGACACTCCATGTTCTAAGGCCCCTCCCAGCCCTGACACTCCAAGTTCTAAGGGCCCTCCCAGCTCTGACCTTCCCTGTTCTAAGGGCCCTCCCAGCCCTGACATTCCCTGTTCTAAGAATGATCTAAGCACTGACATTCCATGTTCTCAGGGTTTTTCTTGTTCTAATATTCCCCTGATTTAAGATTCTCAGCTCCAACACCTCTATGTTCCAAGGGCCTTCTGAGCTCTGACACTGTGTATTCTGAGGGTCTTCAATCTAATGTTTAATGTTCTAGGGCTTGTTCTGAAAGGCTACGTTCTAGGTCTCTCCCAGCTCTCCAGTCTCTGACTCTCATGAAACTGACCCCAACACCATCATCCAGGCTGTATTTCTTGGGCATGTTGGGGGGCAGGGCATCTTCCTGGCCGATTGTCCGGAATCCTGCCCTGCTCCTCTTGGCACACTCGGGCTGAACACGTGAGGTCACGTGTGTGTTCCCTTCAGTTTTGCTACTTTCCTGGGGTTCAGGGGCTCACTTCCACCCCTTCCATCCCCCTCCCACCCTTTCCCCTTGGATGGGAAGGGGAGAAGCCCCACAGTTGCTCGGGCGCTGCCTGCTCCTGTGGGCACCAGCTGTCAGCCAAGCAGATGGCCCCGGTGGCTGCAGGGCCTCGTTGGCCTGGAGCCTAAGAGGGGCTGGGGCCCTGTGCCAAGCCATCCTGCTGCCAAGAGAACAGGGAAAGAGGTAAGCAATGGAGAAGGAGCCAGCCTTCCTCAGGGGTGCAGGGAAGGTGGAGGGACTCATGGAAGGGGTCCCCAGGCCGTGCAGGTGATGGCACCAAGATAAGGGATCGACTCATTACTTGCCTGGCATTCAAGGCCTTCTAAACTGGCCCTAGGCAGACAAGGTCACTTACTGTCCCTCCTATCCAAGTACCTTTAGGCACTCCTATCCATCCTTCAAGGACCTGCTGAAATGTCACCTCCTCCAGGGAGTCTGCCCTGACCTCTCTCAGGTGGAAATGATCATCAGCCCTGCTCATCATAGGCTTTTCATGGGTGACTGGTCTCTTCAATGAAACTGTGAGCTCCCTGAGGGCAGGGACCTTGGTCACCTCACCCCAGTGGGTCTAAGGGGGTATTGATTAGTGATTGAGGGGGAGAAACTGACTGTGGCAGAATGAGGGGAGGGGGGAGAGAAAGGGGGAGAAAGGGGGGGGAGAGAGAGACAGAGAAGGACAAGAGAGGGAGAGAGGAGAAAGGAGAGACAGAGGGGAGACAGACAGACACAAACAGACAGAGCGGGGAGGGAGAGACAGAGAGAGAGATTCCCCTAAGGTCATGTGGGAAGGAGCAGAATGAGGATTTGAACACAGGATCTTCTTCTCTGCCATACTGGGGAAGTGGGGAGGATGTGGGCAGACAGACTGACACTCTGCTCTCTGGGGCTGCAGGGCCCTCTCTCCTTTCTGTGGGTGAGACTCTGACCTTAGCCCAGACCTCCATCATGAGGCCTAGGTCTAGGCTGGGGCTGGGCTGTTCTCTGAAGGAAGATTCCCATCTTGAGGAAACTCAGAAGTAAAACCCTTAGATGATCCCAATAAACTACCAGCTGCCTCCTCTCCTGGGAAGGCCATGTTTATTGAGGAGGGGAGGTTAGATTTATTTACAAAGGAACAGGTAAGGACCCCAGATAGATGCAGCTTCCTCTCTCCACCACCCCATAGCCCCCTCCCCGCTCTCAACATCCCCAGCCCCATTTCTCCTCCCCTTAGACCTAAGGTTGAGAAGACTCTTGGAGAGAAGAGACCTGCCAGCTGGGCAGGATCTGAATCCACCAAGGGCGCCAGTCTTTGACACTGATAACATGAAACAGGCCGTCTCCTGCTAGCCCAGAGCCCAATGACACTCCCACCCCCAGCCAACCAGGGAGAGCCCTAAGCCTATCCATCCCGGGAGTGTCTGGCCTGGGGCTGGGGGAGGGATGTGCCTTCCCACTTAGGAGTATGGGGATAGCTCAGAGATAGAAGGCAGCCAGGTAACCAGAGCCATGGAGCTCTAGGGGACATTCCCTGGACCGGCCCCTCATTCTACAGCGGAAGGACCCCAAGGCCCAGAGGGGAATGATCTTGCCCAGGATCCTACAGACAGGAAGCAGCGGTCAGGTCTAGAATTCAGTTCCTTAGATTCCAGATCTGTGACAGTCCGGGGCCCAGACAGGCCCTGAGGGCTGAGGATGTCAGGCCAGATGCTCCCAGGTACTCCCAGCCTGGCCCCTCCTTCCACCCAGCCCTGCTCCTGCAGGCCCCTCACCAGGAGGAGAACAGCATCCTGGAGCTGGAACCCTCATACTGTGACCTCAGCCTTGCTGTTGGTGGTCAGGTGACGTGGCCCCCCAGGGGGCTGGTGGCTGAAGGCCTCACTCAGGTGCTCTGCACTGAACTGACGCTTGGGCATATGACCTGGGGCCCGCCGGGGGGCTGGGGAGGGCTGGGCCCGGGACCCATGGGGGGTCCTAGGAGGCACTCGGGAAGTGGCCCAGCTCTGGCAGCTGGGGGGCCCTGGGCTTGGCCCAGTGGCAGATGGCCGAGTACCACTTCTTAGCCCTTTAGCCCTGGGGCCTGGTGTGGCCCAGGGACAGCCATCCAGTAGCAGGGGCAGATCTTTGTGGTGCCTGGGGACTCGGGGTGGGAGAGACACGGTACTGGGCACAGGCACATCCACCGATGGGAAGCGTTTGTAAAATTCTCCAGAGGTACTCTCTGTAGGAGTTGAGGGAAAGAAATCCAGGTCAGGAGGCAGTGACCACCCTAGGGTGGTAGAATGAAAGGTAGGGCTGGAGCTAGGTGTGGACCTTGTGGATGGAGGTGAGGGGGGCAGGCAATTGTGGGAGGCTGAGCTGGATGCATTTGAAGAATTAACTTAGGAACCTGCAGTGCCTGTAGGCAGGGGGTCTGGCCTGGGCCAAGGCAGAGAACATGGGAATCCTTGGTAAGGCTATATGGTTGGGGCAGAGAACTTGAGTATCCTGTGAATCAGGGTATCCGAGGCTTTGATTGGCTGGGAGGGATGTCCTCATGGCCTTATGGGATGGGAAGGGGGCAGGCCAGGGGTTACCTCTCCTGGCAGGGGCACTCACCAGCGGCCTTCAGGGTGGCGTACTTGGTGTAGTCAGGCTGCAGGGTCATGCTGTTGCCCAGGTGCAGCCGGGATCCATGGGAAGGGCCAAGCCCCAAGGAGGGCAGCATTGGAGCCCCCAGAGGGGCATTATTCAAGTGCTTTTTGTCTGGAGAGGACAGAAGAGGAAAGGGGTGTGGGGGGTGAATGGGGGTTGGCATTGGGGTCTTCCTTCAGTCAGGGCCCCATCGTGTTTCTCTGCCAGCCCTCATCCCCAGGGGTACAAGTGGGCCAGTCAATTAGCATTTCTTCCAGCAATTGTGTGTGAGTCACTGCTAAGACTGAAGATGCAGAGAAAGACAGACGGGTCCTCCCCCAAGGAACCCCTGTCCTAATGGGGGAGTATTTGAACAACCATTTGTACACAAGATAGAGGGAGTGGGGGGAGGCACTCAGAGAAAAGGCATTGGGGGATTGGGGAAGGGGAGGGCGGAGGGAACGCAATCTGAAAGGCCTCTTGGGAAAGATGGAGACTGTGCTGGGTCTTGAAGGAGGCCGTGGGAACCAGGGGGGCAATTGTGGGAGGCTGGGGGGCTTGGGGCAGCCAGGAGCTGGAGATGAGCCAAGAGTGATCCAGGCCTGTGGGGCAGCCAGGGAGAATTCCCTGAGCCAGGAGATGGAGGGTCTTGTTGCTAGAACAGCCAGGAGGTTGGGGGCTCAGGGCTAAAGAGTAGGTGTGGGGGAGGAAGGGGCCACTCAGGAAGGGCTCTGAATAACAGAGCATTTTACACTTAGGGTTACTGGAGCTTATCGAGTGGGGGGTCAGATCTGCGCTTTAGGAAGACCCCTTTGGTGGCTGAATGGAGGGTGCACTGGAGGTGGGGGAGGCCTGAGGCAGGCAGGCCCCCAGCAGCTCGTATAGTGCAGGTATGGGGACATGAACCGGCACCAGGGCCGGGGCTGTGTCAGGGGAGAGGAGGGAGTGTCTTTGGGAGAGATTCTGGGAAGCTCGAATGGACAGGACTTGGTAACAGCTTGGATGTGGTGGCCACTCCTCAGTGGTGAGCCTGGGGGACTGGGAGGATGGCAGTGCCCTCAGCAGTAATAGGGAAGGGAGGAGAGGAGGAAGGTCTGGGAAGAAGGAGAAAGTGTGTGCTTGGGACAGCCTGCATTTCAGCTGTCCATGGGTTTTCCCGTTTGAGATTTCGGTAGGCTGGCAGAGGCTTGAGACTGGAGGTCTGAAGAGGGATCGGGTCAAGAGACTGACAGGTGAAGGGGGCCTCAGAGGCTGACTAACCCAACCTGCTCATGTTCCAGACAAGGACACGGAGGCCCAGAGGGCCTTGCCCAAGTGGAATTAGCCTCAGGTCCTCTGACTGCCCCCTGCCCTGCTTCAGAAGAACTTGGGGAGCAGTGAAGGGAGAGATGGGAGGGGCTCATAGGAAAGAGAGAGAAGCGTCTGTCAGGGAACAGATTCCACGAATGCCATTCTCTGCCTTTCTGATCGGCCCTAATGCTGAGCCCCCATCAGGACATTCTATGCCAGTGTGAGCCGGGAAGTGCTGGGTCACACCATCCTCTTCCAATACATCTGTCCCATTCCCTTATGGAGGATCCCTCAGCATGTCCTGAGGGAGCTGCTGCCCAAGAGGAGGGCCGCCTGCCTCACTCTCCCCTTTCTGTGCCCCCTCCCCTTTCCTTCGCCACTCACCTGTGCTGTTTCGGGGGGAGCCCCGTGGGAGGCTGTCTCCTATCTGCACCTGCAAACTGCTCCCCAGGGGTGGGGGCAGTGGGGCTGAGGGGCTCTGCCCAGGCTGTTTCAACAGGTCAGTCAGAGTCCTTTGGGAGAGAAAACAGGCATCGTGAGGTGCCCGGTCTTCAGCGCAGATCTCCAGGAAAGCCCCCCTTGTCCAGCCCTGCCTGCACTCGGTCCTCCCTCTCCCTTCAGTCCTTCCCTGAATTACAGATTTAGAGCCAGAAGGGACCACCGAAGTCCTGTCTAAGGCCCTCATCTTACTGAGGGGAAATGGAGGCCTAGAGAAGGCCAGGGACTTGCCCAGCTTCACATAGGTAACAAAAGGTTCATCTGGCATTCGAACTCAGATCCTTTGACTCCAGGTCCCACCGCACCACATTGCCTTTCTCATGGTTCTCCTACAAGGTTTGAGTCTGACCCTGTGCAGCTATTCCTCCAAACTCAGCCTGAGTCACTGGGCAGAATCCTCTCTGGCCTGAGGTAGATTCTTGGCTTGGCCACTTCCTGACTGTGTGGCTTTGAGCCAGTCACAGTTTTCTGGGCCTCAGTATCCCCCTCTGTAAGATCCTGGGGAGGGCCATCACCCCTGCCTTTCCTACTTTGTGAATGGAACAGGAGCGAAGAAATACAAGTTTCCCAGGGGCTGAATAGGTCGGTCAACCCCTTCAGAGCCACCCCAGATGGCCAGCTTCCATAGCTGCCCGCTAGGCCAGGGCCAGTAGGGCTTCCCTTCTCATGTGACCAGTAGCTGATGGAGGAGAAGAGGGGACTTGTGAGTCCAGAGAGGCTGAGGCAGAGCAGAGGACACCTGAGCAGCAGCCCTGGGGCTGGGGCATCAGGTGGGAGCTGCTCTGACTGGAGGAGATGACCAACCCAGGCTGAGTCCCCACCTCTCTGGGCCCCAGTGTTTTCTTGCCTCTGCCCAGCAGCCCCATGCCAGTGCGTGTGTGGTCATGTGTTTGTCTATGTGTACATGAGCACATGTGTGTGCTTGTATGTGCATTGCATTATGTGTGGTCATGTGTGTACGTACTGTGGTCATGTCTGCTGCATTGTAGTTTTGTGTGTGTGTGTGTGTGTGTGTGTGCTCTTGCTGGGGATTGGTGCCGACGGGCCTGTCGGGTCTTGTTCTTAAAAGAGGTGATGTCTGCTCTCGCCTCTCCTCCCAGCTGCTGCCCTGATTAGAAACCAGTGATCCGCTCTGACACTCAGACCCTTCTTTCCTGGCGGATGGCCCCTGAGGAGGATTTGGGAGTCAGGGAGCGGGGAGGCAGGGTGCCTACATACACAGCCTGGCTCCCGCACCATGGCCTGAACCACACAGCCTGAGGGATGGTCAGCTGGCGGGGGGGTCGTCACTGAACCCAACCCTCTTGTTTTAGAGATGGGAACACTGAGACTCAGAGAGAGGTTAAGAGATTTCTGAAGGTCATACGGCTAAGAACTGGCCCAGAGTCTGCAAAGCCAGCTTCTCCAGTGCCAGATCCAGCATTCCTTCCCCTGCTCTGAGATTCTCTTGGCATGTTACATACATGTGTTCCTGTACATATATTTACTTGCATGTTCTGACGAATGTCGAATGTGCAAAAAACATCGAAAACATTTTTTGTAGATAAATTTTTAACAGATTTTAAAATAAGAGCCTACTATGTGCTAGGCATGGCTACAAAGACAAAATCGAAGACCATCCTTTGCCATCAGTGAGCTTACAGTCTACCAAGGTATAAAGGGGGTGGAGACTGGACCTGAGGTTATAGTGATATGGGGAACTCCCAGATGAGGACTTTACCAGTTCAAGTTGCCACTTTCTCTCTCTTGGAGAGACATCAGGGCCTGACTCCATGTCCCCCCACCCTCACTCTTTGCCTCAACCCCACCCCATAGACTGGAATCTTGGATCTTTCTTGAGGAATCATTGGGTTTTAGAGCTAGAAGTGACCTCAGAGGCATCAAGTCCAAACCATCCCTGAATAAGAATCCCTCCATCACATCCCTGACAAGAGCTTCAGGTTGAAGACACCGAGTGGTGGGGAGCTCACTACCTCTCGGGGCAGCCCATTCTATCTGTGAGCAGCTCTTAGAATTTTTTTTCTGATATTAAGCTGAAATCTGCATCTCTGCAACTTCCCCGCACTGGGACGTGCCACTGTGACCTGATGCATGTCTGCATACCTGCCCCATGTTCTAGCTCCTGGCTTCCTTTGCTGAATGATTTGTAGGGCTGGCGCACCAGAAGTGAAGAGGATGATACTGGAGGGAGCCATCCCAGGAATCTTGGGGTAGAAGTGAGGCAGAGCCTGGAGCAGGGTCAGCTTCCTCAGCCCCAGAATCCAGCCTCCTCGGGCTCCTTTCCCATCCTCCCCCTTGACTTTTGGCTAACATTTTCATCATTGTGGCTTTAATCCAAACTTGTTACGCCACATCATCCTTAAAGATGTCACTTTCAGGGAGATGATTCTCAAAGGCCAGTAGAAACGAAAGGGGAGACCATTCGTGGGTGTCGGGGAGGACCTCCCCCAAACACTCGCCCCTCTGCTTTCTAAACAGCTCTTTCATCTTTGGCCCGGGGCTCTCTCTTCCCCGTGGGAGATTCTGAATCCAGCCCCGGTAGCTTCCTGTGAGGGCCCATGGGGCGCAGTCATCATAAGGTAGGAAGTAGCCCTTGTCATCCTGAACTCAGCACAAAGATTCAGAGGACTGTGGAGGCTGAACGTGTGGAGTTTAGGCTAAAGCTGATAACCTTAGAGACTGGTCCTTAACAGGCTAGCTTTCTCAGTAAGCATTTATGTAAGGTCTGCAAACCGCTTTACCACCATTATCTCATTTGATCCTTATAACAACTCTGGGAAGCAGACGCTTAATCTCTGTTTGCCTCAGTTGCTTTATCTGTAAAATGGAGAGAACATTGGCATCTGCTTCTCAGGGTTACATCTGGCTCTGTGTGATCCCATTTGGAGTTTTCTTGGCATTTCCTTCTCCAGGTCATTTTACAGATGAGGAAACTGACTTGTCCAGGGTCATGCAGCTAGAAAATGTCTGCGGTCACATTCGAATTCAGGTCTTGCTCACTCCAAATCCAACCCTCTTATTGGCTACACCACCCAGGTGCCAATATGTGCCTCACCGCAGTTAGCCCGGCACAGAACCCTGATGTTTAACACCTGAACTAGCAGATTGGCACTCTCTAGGTAGGTGGTCTGGGTCATTAAAAATCAGTCCGTCAGAACTGCTGTTTTCGCAGCTAAGGCACCTGGGGCCACACCAGGCCTAGGTAAGCAGTCTCATCAGCAGACAGCGGTTATTTCTGCCAAATGGACTGCCCTGACGGAGGCTTATTCACCAGAGGACATCTCTCCCCAGTGATACATGGAGCAGAAGGGAGTCTGTTCACCTCTTTAGACTGAGGACTGTTATCAAGAGGGTTGCGTTTTTCCCTAGGGGTTTGGGGGATTTTAATAGTTTATCATTTTTAATTTAAGGTAATAACTATTTTTGACTGTTCTTTTCCTCCCACTATAAATTTTAAATCAAGAAACAAAGTCCTTCATAATCTGGCTGTTTATCTATTTACCCATCTGTTTATTTATTTTTGTGCATGATAATGCCTAGGCCTGATGAGGAAGAGGAGGAAACAGTCCCTGATTAATTAGAGTCACTTTAAAAAAATCAAAAGGAATTTTTCAGTAATAAAACTTCCTCGAATTATCTGATTAAACACTTTGAGCAGAGGTTTTTTCCTCTTTCTTCTTGAACTGGCCGACCAAGAAGGAAAAAGAAAAAAAACAGGAAAAATGTAATGCACAAACAGAGGTCTAACATAGAAGAGACATATGAGACGTGATCTTTGGGACTACAGACTTCCAAGGGATGATGGGAGCAAGTTATCATGGCTACTTTTATTGAATTTCTTAGTGGAGTTTTTTCTTTTCTGGATAGGCTTCCCTAGAGTTGTTTAATTGGATTAAGATTTGGGGGAATTTGGGTAAAAATGCACCCAGATCTGAAAGCCCCTTCTTCTCCTCCTCCTCCCAGGTGGTAGAAATGCATTCACATATTCAGTGTTTCCCGCCTTCTGTGGGCTAAGCATCCCAAATGGAGAAAGGTATTTGATCTCAAAGTAAAAATGTGTTAGAGTGTGATTTGTGAGTAGAACCTGTTCCTTGCCAGTCCCCTTCGATCTAGCAGCTAGTAGATGGAACCAATTTGCATTTTTCTGAAAATTATTTGTGTATTATAAAGTGCCTGGCCTGCTCTGAGGTTTTCTGCATCTTGTAACTATATCAGGAGTTTTATCAGGACCCCAGGAAAGCTCAGAGCTGTCCGCCCCCGACCATCACCAGAGATTGGCGGGATCTTTTAATCATTCATTTTTATTCATTCATTCCTTTGGTTTCGCTTAATCTCATAGACACATCTATCATGAATCCTGTCTTGTAGCCATGGCATGATCAGAACACTTGGGAGGGGCGAGAGGGGCGACATGGCACCCCCTTGCTCTGGCAAGTGATTAAGTCTGGGGCGTCAAGAGGAAAACTGTCTTTGGAAAAAATACAAAAGCACCTGGAAAGGCTGAGTGTCTGGAGGAGTTTCTGTAAGAGGAGAAAAGAAAATTGTACCATCATCTACAGGCCCGTTTTACTGCACAATCCAGCGAATCCCAGAATACAATCATTAGAAAATTGGGCTTTGGATTTGGAAGTTCCTGATTGTGCTGGCAGGAATTCTGGACACCTTCACACGAGCTTTGGAGATGGACTTTTTGGAACAATTCCCCTCCATGTGAAAGACTTAAAAGAGTCTCACACACGCCCACTGCCTCCCTGTCCTCTCCCTGAGAAATGGAAGAATAGCGTTTCTATAGCAGTGTCTTAACAAGGGATTTGGCCCCACATTTGGCCAGGTCTTCTGATGCTCCCTCCCTCCCTCCCATTCTCTCTCTCTCTCTCTCTCTCTCTCTCTCTCTCTCTCTCTCTCTCTCTCTCTCTCTCTCCTCTCCTCTCTCCTCTCCTCTCCTTCTCTCTCTCTTTCTCTCTCTCTCCTCCCTCTCCTCTCTCTCTCTTTCTCTCTCTCTCTCTCTCTCTCTCTCTCTCTCTCTCTCTCTCTCTCTCTCCTCTCCTCTCCTCTCCTCTCCCTCCTCTCTCTCTCCTCTCCCTCCTCTCTCTCTCCTCTCCCTCCTCTCTCCTCTCTCTCTCTCCTCTCCCTCCTCTCTCCTCTCTCTCTTCTCCCTGCTCTCTCTCTCTCTCTCTCTCTCTCTCTCTCTCTCTTTCTCTCTCTCTCTCAGCAGAGCCCTCTCTCAGGCTTCTAAAGACATTCATAAGCACAGGTGATGTAGTTCACACAAACCCAGAATATCAGCAACACAGTTCAAACTCAACATAGAGTGTCTATAAAAGGAATGATAGGCAATGCTCCATTGGGATAATTGCCTATTACCTTCTTTGTGCCTGCTCTCACCCTTCAGGGTACTCACTCAGTGTGATCAGGGTCCTAGGGCACAGTGTTTTAACCTGGGGTCTGTGAATTTGGTTTTTTTTTTGGAGGGGGAAGGCAGGGCAATTGGGGTTAAGTGACTTGCCCAAGGTCACACAGCTAGTAAGTGTGTCAAATGTCTGAGGTCAAATTTGAACTCAGGTCCTCCTGACTCCAGGGTTGGTGCTCTACTCACTGTACCACCTACCTGCCCCTGTGAATGTTTTTAAAAATATTTTGATAATAATTTCAATATAATTGGTTTCCTTTGCTAAGTTTCTGTTTTCGATTTCATGCATTTAAAACCATGATTCTGAGCAGGATCCAGAATCTTCACCAGACTGATTGCCCAAAGGGTCTGGGACTGCTCTAAAGTAGAAAAGAGGAGCTTGGGACTCTAGAAGGTGACTACATTCTATATGCCAGCAGCCGCTCGATGCACCCAGAGCCCAATGGCAGCATAAAATGAGTCCCCATTTTCTCCTCCAATGGGCAGTACCTGCACCCTAGCCCTGACTCCCCCGACCAAGGATAAGGAAATGTTCACCACTCTCCAGGGGAGGTTGAGAATGATGAGCCAAGGGGACCCAGAAGCTTTATCGCTGTCATGGCAACAGAATTGCCACTTGTCCATGGAAGTCAGCAGAAATATAATAGCAAGCCACCTTCCATAGCCCTGGGCACCATCTCCTCCCAAAACTTAAATATTGTTTCACTTGAAATGTTTTCCTCTCTGGATCAGACATGGTTGGGACTGTTAAGCAGAGACCGAGATAGCCTATGCACCTGTCTCTCCACTTTGATATGGGTTGAGACAGAGGACAGAGGGAGAAGAGCCATTAGGGCTGGAGAATATGATCCACGGAATCAACCTCCGGGTTGTGGTGACGTGGCCTCTCCATTCTTGGGGCCTGCTCCCCTTACTAGCTCTATCAAAAAAAAAATACATCTTCCCCAGCTAGATACTAAAAACAGCCGATACTTTCTAAAACTTACTTCCCTCTGTAAGAGTGACCTACACTTTGTAATGAAACAAATTATTTTGTGATATGTGTCTTACAAAAACCCGGCCCCATTTACCTTAGCCCATTGAAATGACTTACTTGCCCTCATCACTTTCTATGGAAAGTCTCACAATGGCATCAGCCATCTTTATAATTGCTAATTTATAAAAATCGTTCTCATTGGACCATGTTAAGCTAGAATAGAGAGGAAGAGAGCTGGATGCTTTTAGAAAAGACTTTGTATGAGCTTCCTGGATAACAAAAAATGGATATTTTCAATGATTACTGATCTCTATCTGTAACCCAATTTCAGGACCAGCTCATATAAATGTTAACTTGAAAATAACTACCTCTTGATTCACTCGGAAGCAGTAAAGCTTGCCATGGGAGATGGAATATCTGAGGTGCTAAATTTGATTTATCCATTGCCCATCATCTTCCTTTGCATTCAGGTAAAAAGTGTCAATGCTATTGAATTTAGTGATCTACCACATGAGGGAAAATGCCAACGGCTGCCTACAAGGAGTGCTGTCTAGCACCTCCAATTGTTGCATTAGCTCCAGGTTGATACAGATTTCTGGGAGAGTTGGGAAGAGTAGCTTTGCAAGGCAGTTGCAGGACCTTCCAGACTCAGTTTCCCCATTTTTCTGTTTCTTCTTTAAACAGAAGAGTTTCCCACCTGCTAGACCATGACCATATTCCTTGAATAATGAAAAGTTCTGATCCGGTCCAAAAATATCGATGAGCTTTACCTGGCACCAAACAGAGCTAAGGGGTTCTTGTCCCATCATTCCTATCAAAAAGTTTGATAGTGTTATTATCAGATCCCTCATCTTCATCCTGCAGAAAATTCTTCCAACCATGGTAAGAGATAAGCAAATGCTTTATGATGACTCTTAATGTCTTTATCGCTATGCATCACCGAATAACCAATGATGGAGATACAACCCTATAATAATTATCTGTTTCCTAGTAATTGTATGTATAAGTGCTTAAGGAATCCTGGGTGAGCCCATATGGTGTTGCTGGGTATACAAAGAAGACAGAGGGGAGCTTTCTGTCCATGAACCAATTCTGAGGGCCCCCAAAGTCCCATACCGATTCCCCTGCTCTCCCATAAAACCCAGGGGTGGTCCAACTCATGTTTCCTAACAACCACTGAATGTGCAACATGAAAGACACTGGGGTGGAATGTTATAGGGCCTGTAACTGCTGTGACTCATTCTTGGCATTTGGTACAGGTTTTCTGTGACCTCTTCTACTTCTGCGGACAAGGAGATGTTCACTTTTTATCATTTTATAACCACAAGTGCCTTCTTCCTCATTTCTGCTATGAGACATTCACATGCACATATACATATTTATACATACCTATAAATCACTGAATATACATGAATGTACACATACTTTACATATACACATAATCTTATATAGATTATGCACATATGTCCACATATATGTATAAACATACATAATTGTATATATGTATGCAGATGGATACATACACACATATGTATGTGTCTTATATGTAAATATAAATGTTAAGGTCCCTTTCCTCTCTTAGGATCTTTATGTGTTAGAAATTTCATTTCTCTATAGGATCTGAAATGGTCTTTCCATCATAGAATCCCATGGGGAAAAGCATATCTCAAGGCCATCTTCCTGGCACTAACCAGTCCATTCAAGAGGTAAAACTATCTGGGTGTAAACCTTTTGCCCATATTGATCGGCTAACATTGTAAATGTTCATAGTTTCTTGATTTCACCCCAGAACTAAGGAGGAGCCAAGAAGGTTCCTTGCTCTTTCCTATAATAATAGCTTCATAGATGAGTGTCCATCTGAACTCAAATAGCTCACTCTCACCCAGAATTATAGATAAAACTCTCCAGAACCTTCCCTTCCTCTAAATCCCCTGTTAGCTAATCTTGAATAAATCAGGACCTCCCCTGAATTTTCATTGTCCTCAATGATCCCAAAGCAAGGATGCAGAACTGAAATAACACCTTTCTCTCACCAGTTACCATCCTAGAACTCTGGGAAAAGGAGGGAACATCTGGGACGCACCAGAGTTGGGAATTTTCCTCTCCAAAAGGGGAAAGCTAGGAAGCCATCTTTGAAGGCGCATGCATACCATCACATTGTCCCACAGCCCCACCTCCCCCACCATCTCTAGCCAGCTGTCCTTTATTATCCTTTAATAAATTATCTTTGGGGGAATAGAACTTCCAGACCTCAAGCTGTATTCTAAAGCAACAATCATCAAAACCATTTAGTACTGGTTAAAAATAGAAAAAGCCGACCCATGGCACAGGCCAGGAAAGAAAAACATCAGAAACAATGAAACTCAATCACCCAGCATTTGACACGCCCGAAAACATCAATTACCCAGGAAAAAAAGCCCCTGTTTGACAAGAACTGCTGGGAAAACTGGAAAATAGTCTGGCAGCAATTAGCTGTAGATCAACATTATGTAACGTAGTCCACAATAAATTAAAAATGGATACACAAAGAAAAGGAAAACGAAGAGCAGCAGACCATGTACCTTTCCCAGTCATGGGTAGGATGCATTCTTGACCGAACAAGAATGGAGGCAATCACAAAAAAATCAAATTGTTTTGGTTACATTAAGTTGAAAAGCTTTTGAATGGACAAAATTAATGCAACTAGAATAAGAAGCAAAGTGTCTGATCAAAAAAGCCTCCAGTGAGCATGTGGTATCCATGATAAATGGAAAACTTATAGAAATATACAAGGCCAAACCCCATCTCCCAACTTAGAAGGAAGGAACAAATAATTCTCAAAATGGAGAGAATGGGAAAACAAACAACAGTATAAAGAATGTTCCAGACCAATAGTAATAAGAGAAATGCAAATCAAAACAACACATGATACCCAGTAAATTGGCAAGAATGACAAAAACGGAAATAGTCAGTGTTGGAGGATTTGTGGACATGATGGACACACTGATGCATTATTGGTAGAATGGTATATTGGGAGCAGGTTGGCGGGAAAACTACTGGACCTGGGTGAGAGAAGTGCGTGGTCCGGCCCCAGCCCTGGGGGCAGCGGAGGTGGCATGAGGCAGCAGCAGGAAGCTCCTACAGCTGTTTCCAGAGCTCCAGCTGAGGCTGCTTCTGGAGTCCCTGGCCCACATGGTAGGAGGAATCAAGGGGCAGCAGATCAGAGCTGGAGTGCAGAGAGTGATTTGCTGGTGCAGAGGCAGGATTCTCCTGCTTTGCCCTGCTTGGATCTGGGTCTCAGTCCCAATTGGTGGTTCTTGGGGGAGGAGGAGTGCTGCCGTGGCAGAGCTCGTGATGACAGTGGAGTAGAAGTAGCTCTGAAAACAGCAGCACAGCCCCTAAAGCTTGGGACAAAGCACTCTCTACTCTGAAGGCAGTCATAACCTGACCAAAAGCTCAAGGGTCAAGTAGCTGTCTGGGAACATGAGCAGCAGGCAGTGTAAAAGGACTCACATTCAGACTCAGACCATAGAATCTTTTTTTTTTTTTGGTGACAAAGAAGGTCAAAACATACAGCCAGAATAAGTCGACAAAGTCAAACAGCCTACATCAAAAGCCTCCAAGAAAAATATGAATTGGTCTCAGCCCATGGAAGAGCTCAAAAAAGATTTGGAAAAGCAAGTAAGAGAAGAAGAGGAAAAATTGGGAAGAGAAATGAGAGTGATGCAAGAAACTCATGAAACACAAGACCCAGAAAAATACTGAAGAAAATAACACCTTAAAAATAGACTAACCCAAATGTCAAAAGAGCTCCAAAAAGCCAATGAGGAGAAGAATGCCTTGAAAGGCATAATTAGCCAAATGGAAAAGGAAGTCCAAAAGACCACTGAAGAAAATACCACCTTAAAAAATAGATTGGAGCACGTGGAAGCTAGTGACTTTATGAGAAATCAAGAAATTATAAAACAGAACCAAAGGAATGAAAAAAATGGAAGACAATGTGAAATATCTCATTGGAGAAACCACTGACCTGGAGAATAGATCCAGGAGAGATAGTTTAAAAATTATTGGATTACTTGAAAGCCATGATCAAAAAAAGAGCATAGACATCATCTTTCAAGAAATTATTATGGAAAACTGCCCTGAACCACAGGGTAAAATAGAAGTTGAAAGAATCCACTGATCACCTCTTGAAAAAGATCCCCACAAGAAAACTCCTAGGAATATTGTAGCCAAATTCCAGAGTTCCCAGTCAAGGAGAAAATACTGCAAGCAGCCAGAAAGAAACAATTTGAGTATTGTGGAAAAACAATCAGGATAACACAAGACCTAGCAGCTTCTACATTAAGGGATCAAAGGACTTGGAATATGATATTCTGGAGGTCAAAGGAGCTAGGATTAAAACTAAGAATCACCTACCCAGCAAAACTGAGTATAATACTCCAAGGCAAAATATGGATTTTCAATAAACTAGAGGACTTTCAAGCTTTCTCAGTGAAAAGACCAGAGCTGAATAGCAAATTTGACTTTCAAATATAAGAATCAAGAGAAGCATGAAAAAAGGTAAACAAGAAAGAGAAATCATAAGGACTTACTAAAATTGAACTGTTTTGTTTATATTCCTACATGATGTTTGTAATTCATGAGACAAAGGTCTCATGTATTAGGGTAGTTGAAAGGAATATACATATATATAGACAGAGGGTACAGGGTGAATTGAATATGAAGGGATGATTATCTAAAAAATAAAATAAAATTAAGGGGTGAGAAAGGAATATATTGAGAGAGGGAGAAAGGAGAGAGAGAATGGGGTAAATTATCTCACATAAAAATGGCAAGAGAAAGCAGTTCTGTTGGAAGGGAAAAGGGGGAAGGTGAGGAGGAATGAGTGAATCTTGCTCTCATCAGATTTGACCTGAGGAGGGAATAACATACACAGTGAATTGGGTATCTTACCCCACATGAAAGTAGGGGGAAGGGGATAAAAAATGGGGGACAATAGAAGGGAGGGCAGATGGGGGGAAGAGGTAATCAAAAGCAAACCCTTTTGAAAAGGGACAGGGTCGAGGGAGAAAATTGAATAAAGGGAGACAGGATAGGATGGAGGGAAATATAGTTAGTCTTTCACAACATGATTATTGTGGAAGTATTTTGCATATTGAATTGCTTGCCTTCTTAGAGAGGTTAGGTGGGGAGGGAAGAGGGGAGAGAATTTGCAACTCGAAGTTCTAAAAGCAAGTGCTCAAAAAAAGAGTTGTTTTTGCATGCAACTGGGAAATAAGATATACAAGCAATGGGGTATAGAAATCTATCTTGCCCTACAAGAAAATAAGGGGAAAGGGGATGGGGGGGAGAATGGGGTGACAGAAGGGAGGGCTGACTGTGGAATGGGGCAATCAGAATATATGCCATCTTTGAGTCAGGGGGAGGGTAGAAATGGGGAGAAAATTGGTAACCTAAAATCTTGTGGAAATCAATGTTGAAAACTAAAAATATTAAATCTGAAAATATGAAAAAAGAACAGAAAAAAGGAAAAAATAGTTGTACATTGGTCTAACCATTCAGGAAAGCAATTTGTAATTATGCATAGAAAGTGAGCAGCTGGGTGGCACAGTGGATAGAGCACAGGGCCTGGAGTCAGGAAGACCTAAGTTCAAATGTGATTTCAGATACTTACTAGCTGTGTGATCCTGAGGAAGTCCCTTAATCCTGTTTGCCTCCGTTTTCTCATCTGTCAAATGAGCTGGAGAAGGAAATAGCAAGCCACTCCAGTATCTCAGCCAAAATGATTGACCAACAACAAAGAAAGTGACTCGAGTGTCCATAGCCTTTGACCTGGAGATTCCACTGTTAAACACATACAAGGAGGTAGATGACTTTTTTTCAAAGTCCCCATACAGCACAATATTCAAAGCAGTACTTTCTTGTGATAAGAAAGAAGTGGAAACAATGTATCTATCCCTCAATTGGGGAACGGCTAAACAAATGATGGCACATGAATGTGGTGGAACATTACTGTGCTGGAAGAAATGTCATGAATTCGGAGAAGCCTGGAGATAGATGAACTGATTCAAAGTGGGCCAAGCAAAACCAGGGAAACGATATTCCATTGTGGCTGCAGATAGCATAAGCAGCAAGAACATTAACAAAAGAATCAGAGCTGAATGCCAGGCAATGATAGCGACCAAGCTTAGCCCCAAAGAAGAGAGAGGAGCATAGAAACCTCACCCTTCTTTGTGCTGGTAGGGCACTGTAGCCGTGGAAGACTCAATGGAATATCAAACTGGTCTGAAATGTTGGCTGGTCATGGTGATGCCTGCCTGTAATCCTAGCTACTGGGGAGACTGAGGTTGGAAGGCCTCCTGAGCTTGGAAATGCAGTGGGTTAAGCCAATAGGGTGTCTGCACTCAGTTCAGTATTAATATAGTGAGCAACCAAGGGACGCCAAGTCACCTAAGAAAAGGGGCAAACCAGAAACTGAGCAGGCCAAAGCTCTGGGGCCAAGTAGTGGGTGGGGCCTTTGAGTACTACCTGCACTTCCTGCCTGGGTGATATTGGGAGATGGTTGTTGAGTCGTTTCAGTCTGACTCTCAGTGACCCCATTTGGGCTTTTCTTGGCAAAGATACTGGAGTGGTTTGCCATTTTCTTCTCCAGCTCATTTTATAGATAGGGAAACTGAGGTAAATGAGGTTAAGCGACTTGCCCAGGGTCACACAGCTAGTAAAGATGAATCTTCCTGACTCCAGGCCCAGTACTCTATCCACTGTGTTTCCTATTTGCTGCCAAATGAAGAAATTGAAATGGATAAAAGAACCCACACATTTTCCCCTTCATTTTTAAACTTCTTGAACTGAGAAGCTTAAGCAAATAAGTTTTGCAAAACTAACCAACATATCAAAAAATCTGTTGTTACATGAAGTGTTCTTTTAAAAAAATTTAGATATATTTTTGTTTATTTTGTGAAATATTTCCCAATTACATGTAAAAAATTTAGTAATCATTTTTAAAAATTTTGAGTTTGAAATTCTCTCCCTCCCTCCTGCCCCTCCCCAATCCTTGAGAAGGCAAGCGATATGATATTGGTTGTACATGTGAGGCCATTTATTTCCATATTAGCCATGTTATGTGTGGTTTTCTGTTTCCGTGGCCCACATCTCTGCAAAGAAGAGAGAGAGGGGCATGGTCATATCTTTATTTTCTGGGGCCAAGCTTGGACATTACTTTTTTAAAATCTCTTTTAGAAGCAGAAGTTGTGGATATTTTGAACCAATCCCCTCTTCCATCAGCGCAATGTCTCACCTAAATCCCTTTGCTTTGCTTCTTTCTTAAAACCTTAATCCTTCCTGCAATCTACCTCTGATTCCTTTCCTTGGGAGCCTGTAGCAGAAGAAAAAGCCCTGTCCCTAGGACTCAGCAGCAGGGATGAGAAAGATGGTGCTACCTTTGGCACAAATAGGAAAGTTAAGAGGGAGGGTTGGGGGGAAAGATAATGAATTATGTTTTTGACACTGAATGCATATGGGACATCCAACTGGGACATCCCAGTTGGAAATTTTCACTGAGCAGTTGGTGATGCATCCCTGGGGCTCTGGACAAAGACTGGGACTATACATAGAGACCTGGGCATCATCCGCATAGAGAGAGAGAATGCTTCAACCCATAGAGTCTAGCGGCTCCCTATTGACAAGAAGACTAAATGCAGATTCCTGTGGCTTTTCCAGCCCCTGCCAATATGCCTCCACTCTGCCTTTATAGGCTGGTTACATGATATCCATTTCCATCTCCATGCCTGTCCTCCATTCCTGGAATGCACGCCCTCCTCCCTGCCACCTTGTACAGGCTCTAGCTTCCTTCTCGGCGCAGCCCGGGGGTTACCTCCTACCTGAAGCTACCGATTCACCCCAGTTACTAGAATCTTTGCTCCAACAGAATGTAGGCTCCTTGAGGGCAGGGACTGTTTCAACTTATCATGAAACCTCAGTGCCTGGCATCCAGAGGGAGTTTATTAAATGCTCATTTAGTGAATAAGGGCCCTCCCAACTCTACATTCCATGTTCTTTGTTCTAAAGACCCTTTCAGCTCTGACATCCTCACAGAGATGAAGAGGAGGAAGAGAAGGATGAAAATAATGAGGAAGAAGAGGAGGAAAGAAGGAAGAGAAGGAAAAGGAAGGAGGGGAGGAGGAAGAAAATGAGGAAGAGGAGGAAGAGAAGGAGGAGGGAAAAGAGGAGGAAGCAAATAAGGAGGACAAAGGATAAAGAGGAGGAAGAGGGAAAAGAGGAGAAGGAGGAGGGGGGAGCTTCAAGGCAGTCCTTAACAAAGAGTGGGGTCTACAATAGTAGAGAAGACACATTCCCTAGTCTGTATTTCCTGAAGGATTGAGCATTTATTAAGCACCTAGTGTGTGCCAGGCACACTATCAGCCCCTGCCCTGCACCTTATAGTTGCACCTTAGGCAGTTACCAGGGCTAGGTCACACAGCCTGTTTGGGGCAGAAGCCAGATTCGATCACAGGTCCTCTAGGCACCAGCCCCTTGGTTGCATGGGAGATGCAAAGACAAAAAAGGGAAACAGTGCCTGTCCTCCACTAACTTACACTCTCTGTCGACATCAGACAACAGGTCTGGTGTTCCCATGCCCCTAAGGCCTGGCTGGAGCTGGAAGGGGAAAAGGGAGATTAGACGTAAAATGAGGACAGCCCTGGGGATTTGAGCAACACAGAGGTAGAACCCCTTCTTCCATCTCTGTCATTTCTGTCCATAGGAGCCCCTCTGTCTTCTCCACACCGCCCCCACATACCTGGTGCTTCCTTGGGTTTAGCTGACATCAGCTAACTAACTGAATGACCTTGGACGTCACCTTGGTGTCCCGATGCTCAGTTAATTCTCTGTAAAATGGGAATCATGATTGTTGCACTCCTCCCTAATAGGAGTGTTGGGAGTATTTGTAAACTCGAGGCATGATTTCTGGCCACCCCTGCCGTGTGACCTTGGGTAAGTCACCCCAGGGCATCTTCTCCAAAGTGAGAGAGTTGGACTGTATCATCACTAAGGTCCCTTCTAGCTCTGACATCCTTTAGTCTATTCTAAGGCCCCAAATGATATGGAAATTTATGTAAATTGGCCTGTCTCCTCTTGAACTTTGGGAAAGGGGAGTGGGGGAGGGCTTGGAAGGAAGAGAGAGATTTCCAAGTGGAGTTAAGCCTTGCTAAGCCTCTGAGCCCATTAAGGCTGAGCTCAGCCCCTGCTCGCCATTCCACCCACCCCTTCCCTCCCCTTGCTCAATCCCCCTCCTTCGAGGCTTGACTTCCACAGGGATCCTGAATTCATCTCCCAGTCAGAGAGAACAGCAAGGACCCCCAGGCCCCTGAGAACAGGGCTAGATTTGCTCCTGCCTGCACCCTACCTGGAAATTTTTCATCTGTCTTCGCCCTCTCCCCCAACTCCTCCAGGATTTGATAGGGTGTGTTGTGTGTGTGTGGGGGGGGGTGTGTGTGTGAAGGGACAGGGAAGGAACCAACTGGACTCTTAGCCAGTCTGGGAAGCCTTCCCCCACCCCTGAATAGAAATGGCACTTCAATTGTTTTCCTGGCCCGCCACTGAACCTTAAAGACCACCATAGAGCATACTTAGCTGTTTTGTCTTTGTATCCACTGGTGCTTAGCAAAGCACCTGGCACGCAGTAAGTGTTTAATAAATGTTTTCTTTTTCATTTATTCATTCATCCATCACCGAACAATATGAACCAGGCATTTTTAACCCCCCAAAAGTCCAAAACATGAGGGTGGGAACTAGCTGTTTTCAAGCATTTAAAGGCTTTGATGTGAAAACTGGATTCGATTTGTTCACTTTGTTCTCTGCTAGAGAGCAGAACAAAATCTAATAGGTTGGACCAAGGCTCGGAGATCTAGAACTGGACCCTCAGAGACCCTCAAGGCCCCCCGCATCATTTTACCAGCAAGAAAACTGGGGCCCAAGATGGAAGCTACAAAGAGGCAAATACAAAGAGGCAGGGGAGAGGACATTGCTAACAATGAGAATCCCTGTCTTCAGTGGGCTTCATTTGACCCTCATTTTTACCAAACAAATTTATGAATTTTTACGAATTCCTCAAAGATGGGAAATAATTTCCCCAGAGCCCCAAAGGTGTAAAAAGCCAAGCCACGATCTGAACCTGGCCCCTGCCCTCCCACTCAGAAGCCAGAGGACCAGCTCCATTCGGGAAGTGTTGAGATTGAATGGCTAGTGGAGACATACAGATGGAGACATCCTACAAGCAGCTGGAGAGGCAAGTCCAGAGCTCTGAAGAGAGGTCAGGGCTGGAGACAGGGATCTGAGAATAATTTCCGAAGAAGAAGTAGTTTGCCATAGCACAGAGTAAAGAGGGAGGAGAGAAGAGGCTCCACAAGAGGACCTTGGGAAATATTCACATTAAAAGGCTGGGAAGAAGGTGGGCTGGTGAAGAAGACAGAGAAGGAACAGGTAGGCAGGTAAGAGGTAAGCCGGAAGAGTGGGACATCTCAGCACCCGAAGAAAGAAGAGCATCTAGGAATGAGGGGAGTGGTTTGGGGGTGGAAAAGGTAGTCATCAGCTTCAGGAAGACCAAGGAGGCTGAGAAAAGGTCATTGGATCTGGTGGATTAGAAAGTTCCTGTTAATCTTTGAATGAGCAGTTCTGCCAGCAGAATACACAGCAATTAAATTAAGTACAATTATTTATTAAGCACCAATGGTATACAAAGGCTTTTGCTCAGTGCAAGGGTTATAAAGATCAAAATGACATGTTTTCTTCCCTGTCATCCTGTCGTGCGATCTATGGGGAGGGACTGGACATATGCCCAGCTAAAACTGATGCAAGTTACAATATAAAGGGGGAAGAGAGGTCAAATAAAAGGGCAGATCTAGTCATTCAAGGAGGGACAGGTCCATACTAGGGTGGGGAAAATCAGGGAAATCTTAGAAGAAGATATGAGGCTGGAGCTGGCCTCGAAAGCAGAGAAAGATTTTAATAGTGGAAAATGAGGAAAGTGTATTACAGGTATGGGAAAATGGTCATGGGGAAAAGCAAACGTGATAATATGGCAGAGGGCAGGAAGGATTTAAGGAAGAGCTAATCATCCACTTTGTCTGAAACAGTACAAGGTGGATGGGGCAAAATCTAAAGCAAAGCATTCTGGGTAGAAGCTTTAATCCCATAAGAAACACAGAGAGAATAAAGAACAAATGAAGGTATATAGCCCATGAACCAGAAAATACAATTCAAAATAGAAGAAAAGTAAAACAAAAACAAGCAAAGAAAAAGATCTCAGAAAAAAAGTATAGTAAAAAAATAGATAAAAATAATTTGGAAAGGAGGCAGGAAGGGAAGATTTAGAATTCATCACTTAACTGAGTATGGAAAGAGAGAACAAAGGAGAGCAATGGAAAGGAGAAATAGATAACTAAGCAAAAGGTAGATAAATGGGAACCGGGAGAAGATAGCCTGTGAGGATAGATTCATATCAAAGTAGTTTAAATGAAACTAGTTGCAAAGGCAAAGTACTGACTTAAAAGAGGAAGAAGATTTTTAAGAAGCATTACTAAAAAAGCACATGGAAGAAAACGTAACCCTAACAATCATAACATTAAATGTGATTGGATTAAATAACCCAATAAAATGGAAAAGAACGAAATAATGGCAGAATCAAACTGAGAATATGCAACAAAGTTTGCCATGCATCAGGTGAACCCCCAAAAGCAGTGATTATAATTATACTATTCTTAAAAAAGCAAAACTAAAAAGTCAAAATATCAATCGAGATAATCAAAGAAATTACATTAGGCTTAAAAGAACCATAAACAATGGACCAATAGCAATACTAAATAGATGCATCAAATGGCATAGCTTCTAAATTCATAAAAGAAAAGTTAACTGCATGCTTTAACGTACAGATAGTAACATAATAATAATAATAATGAGGGACTTTAATATTCTCCTTTCAGAACTGGACAAATGTAACAAAAAGATAAATGGAAGGGGAAATATGGAATTTAACAAACTGATAGAGAACTTGATGCCAAGACTTATGGCATTTTCTGATTGAGAACATTAAAGAATATATTTCTCAACACCACAAAGTACCTTTAAAAAAAGATAATTTGCTAGGGCACAGAGAAATTATAATGAAGTGTAAAAAGAAAAGAAGTGATACTCAAACGTATTTTATACACTACAAGTAATTAATTTAGGGAGAAAATCAAAAGATCTAGACCTAAGTCAAGATTTAATGATGACATATCGAGTAATGAATGGTTCAAAGAACAAATCAAGGGAATAATTAATAACTGTGAAAGAAAATGATAATGATGACACAACATACCCAATTTCTGGGATACAGCTAAATCAGTCCTGGGAGGAATAATTATATCCCTGAGAATACACAAAAATGATAAATAGAATAAATCCCTGAGAATAAGAAAATAGTAAAAGTTAGGATTAATGAACTGAATAGAAAATTGTTGAAAATTAGAAAATATACAAATAAATCACAAGAGAAATAGATATATTGGAAAATTTTTTTAAAGTTATAGAACTTATAAACAAAACTAAAATCTCATTCTTTGGGAATAAAAAACAAAAAAAAAATTTGATAAGCCTTTGGCTAATCTGATGAAAATGAAGAGATAAATCGAATTACCAGAATACCTAGCCTTCATTTCAAGAGTGCATTATCTCTCCCTTAGCAATATGACAATAGAATTCAATAGACCAGAAGTATCTAGATAGGCATTACCCAGAGTTCCAAAAATTCCCTGAGCCATGGGGGGGAGTTGGGAGAGCGTGGGACATCTGGACACAGAGCAGAAGGATGGCCCATGGCTATTGTTTAATTGACGACCACAAGTGGTGGACCACGGAGGTGATCACATTGGGAGTGAAGCCGAGCTGTTAGTCAGGTTCAAAGAAGATATGAGTCAGCTGTATCTGGCCAAAGGAGCAAAGAATGGATTCAGCCTAGACCATACCCAGTGGCTGGTGAGACTCTGACAGTCTCATTCACAGTTTTTTGCTACCCTCTCCATTCCTGGAGCAAGAGAGCCTCCACTTTTTTTTTTTAGGATCTGCCTCTTGTTTTCCATTTCTCCACTTAATCTAGTGGAAGGAAAGCTCTTGCCACCACCTTGACTGCAGCCTAAGCAGTCAAATATTAGGAATTTTAGTTCCTTAATTGAAGCAGCATGGCACAGTGGTTAGGGAACTAATCTCAGAGTCAGAAAGACCTTGGTTTAGGTCCTGCCTGTGACACATATTGTCTCATTCCTTTTGGAAGAAGCCTAAATCCCTGCTCCACCCTGACCTTTAGGTCCACTCTCCCCTTTTCAATGGTATCCCCTCCAGGGTCCTAACCCCATGGAGCAGATACCCCTATGCACCCCCACAGAGTCTTGGGTCTTGCCATCTGCTTCCTGATGCAACCTTAAGACCCCAAGGCCTTTCCAGCCATCCTGCAGCTGTGCTATCCTACATATATTATCTCCCAAATTTAAAGTGTATGCTGCTTGAGAGTAGAAACTGTCTTTTTTTTTTCTATTTGTATCACTAACACTTAACAATATCCTCACTGGCTATGTGGCTCTGAGCAGGTTACTTAACCTCACAATACCCCCAGATGACTCCAAGATTACAAAAGTCAAAGTGCCAATCCTCACTGATTCCTCATCGAGGGCTCCCCAAAGTAATGAGATCACAGGGGTGGGGGTAGCCTCCTTTGGATGGCTGTCTGTGTCTCTAAAACTGTCAAGATGAGCAGGATAGTCTCCAAAAATACCTGGAAAGATGTATATGAACTGATTCAAAGTGACACGAGCAGAACCAGGGAAACATTGTACACGGTAACAGCAACCTTGCGCAATGATTAGATGTAAATGACTGAGTCCTCAGCAATACAATGATCCAAGAGTGTTCTGAAGGATTTATGATTTAAAAAAAAATACTAGCCATCCCCAAGTCTGAATGCAGATTGAAGCAAACGTTTTTTAAATGTTCTTTATTTTTCTTGGTTTGGGTTTTGTTTTGGTTGTTGGTGGTGATGGTGTTTTCTTTCACTACATGGCTCATATGGAAATGTGTTTTATATGACTGCGCATGTATAATCTATATCAAATTGCTTGCCTTCTCAAGAATGGGGGAGGGGAGAAAGAAAGGGAAAGAATTTGGAATTGGACATTTAAAAAATGAATGTTAAAATTGTTTTTATATGTAACTGAAAAATAATAAAATATAAAAATTAAAAAAATAAATCTGTTGAGACTGAGCCATTCACTCTTTTTGCCATGCTCTTTTTGGCTACTCTTATCTGCTGAATCCAGAGGGCAAAGATCTCAATTCACCCATCATTAACCAAACTGGTAAGAGGGGAGAGATTCCCTTCTGCTCTCCCTCTTTTCTCTAGAATGGGCCTAGGGTGTTTGTTTCTGTTCTGTGTTGTTTGTCCTCCTCAGTTCCAGGTTTGGGGATGACCTCCACAGGACTCTGGAGTTCAAACTATAATGAGCCAGGAACCAGGATAGGAGGTGGGACGGTACAGATAATCATTATGGCATGGAAGTCCTGAAGAGCCAGGGTATCTAGGACTCAAGTCTGGGGGTTGGACTTGGAAATAGGACCGTGCTCTATGGGAACCAAGTTATGCTATGAACCTCATTCCCCTTTTCCTCCCCAGAGATTAAGGTGGTACAAAGGGCAGGGCGGTGGCAGAGGAATTATGCCTTCTACATGTTGGGGGAGTAGATTTGTGTATTTGTGATAATACCTTCTGAGGTAAATATTTCTCTGTAAAAGTTAATCTGACTGCTAGCGGCTAATAAAAACTGGGACCGTCCCCTGTACTTGGTGGAACCACGTCAGTGGGGCTGGAGCCCCTTGCCTAGATACCCCCAAATCCCAAGAGTACTGCAGAATCCTGGGGAAAGACTGAATTTCAATCTACCTAGCCTTCCAGGTGGTGATGGTAGCCAGTGTGACAGAGAAAATTAAACTAGTTGTAAAGGAGCTACCAAATGAAAAAAAGAAAAAAGAAAAATCTTTCTAGTACAGAAAGATTTATAGGAAAATTCTATCAAACTTTAAAGAAAAATTCATCCCTATACTATAGAAATTATCTTCAAAAATTGAGAAAGTACTTTACTAAACTTTTTATGAGAGAAATATAGCCCTGATATGTAGAGGACAAAGAAAAGAGAGAAAACCATAAACTAATAAAATGAATGAAGAGTAATATGAAAATTTAATTGAAATTCTGGCAAGAGACTATAACAATATTTCCAAACATTTCTGCAATGTGATCAAGTTGGACTTGAATTAAAAATACAAGGAAGTTAAACATTAGGAAAATTTTGTGTTATGTTAAAAACAAAAACATACGACAATGTCAATAGATGCAGAAAAAGCCTTTGATAAAGTAGAGCCCTTGTTTATGTTAGAAGCTCTACAAAGCTTGGGAATATAAGGACCTTTTAAAATATGATTAAAAAGTATATACACAAAACAAGACACAAAGCAGCATCATATACACTGTTTTCACACTGTTATTTGACATAGAAATTCTTTTATAACAAGGGTGATGGGGCTGAGCATCTCATGGGGCCACTTCCACACATACTCTGACCCCCTAAAGTTAGGGCATACTCGACCAGATTCTCCCGATTGAGCTCTGATCCTTATCTGAGTAGTTTCTCTGATTGGGTGAGGGGAGAGAGGAAGCTGTGCCAAAGATGACTAATAGGTAGGCAAGGAAGAGCCACCCACCCAGTAGTTTTTAAAAGGATAGGACAAGTATCTGCTTGAGCATTTGGTATTCTGCTTAGTCTCTCATACATACATGTATTTGTTTATATGCATGTACATGTACGTATATGCATACACACTTACATGCATATATATGCACATGTGTATAGCTGTTGTTCAGTCATTTCAGTCATATCTGACTCTTCATGAGCCCATTTGGGGTTTCCTTAGCAAAGATAATGGAATGGTTTGCCATTTCTTTCTCCAGCTCATTTTACAGATGAGGAAACTGAGGCAAACAGGGTTAAGTGACTTGCTTAGTGTCACACAGCTAGTAAATGTCTGAGGCCAGATTTGAACTCAGGAATATGAGTCTTCCTGACTCCAGGCCCAGTGCTCTGTGTACTATGATGCCATCTAGCTCTGTGTGTGTGTGTGTAACAAGGATATCCATGATAAAAAGAAAGGTCTCATAGATGATAGATTATTTATAGCAGCATCTTTTGTAGTAGGAAGGAGCTGGAGGCAAAGTAGAGGTCCATTGATTGGGGAATGGCTGAATTGTGGCATATAAACATAACTGAACAAATCGTAGGATCATAGATGTAGAGCTGAGAAGTCATCAAGTCCATGCCCCTCATTTCACAGAGGAAGGAAACAGACCAGTGGAAGTTAAATGACTTTTCCTGTGATCACAGATCTAGTAAGTGCCTAAGGAGAGATCTGAACCTGGCTTGTCCTGACTCCAAGTCTGGTATTCTATCCAACGTATCCTGATACCGCTAAAAAACAGTGAATATGATGAATGTTTAGAGAAGCAGGGGAAGACTTGTATGAACCGGTGAAAAGTGAAATGAGCAGAATCAGGAAAACAATAGACACAAAGACTTCAGCAATGTATGTGGAAAGAAAGACTACCACCAATGAAACCACTGAAGTCAGATATTTTGACATTATAATAACCAAGCTTGGCCCCAATAAAGAGCTAAGACAAGGGATCCCCCGCCCTTCTTTGTGAAGATGGGGCAGGGTGTGGAACACTGGATCAAACGTCAGCTTTTGTTAATGTATTGGTTAGTTTTGCTGAACTGTTTTTATTAATTTCTTTGTCACAAGGGGGCCATGTGGGATTTATGGGGAGATGTGGTTGATGTAGAAACTAAAGATATCAATGATGATGTAGAACAAGTCAGTTCTTGAAAGGTGCCCAGCTCCTTTTTGCCATTCTATGACCTGAGAGACTCAAAAGACCAAAGGCTGGGAAGAAGCCTGGAGGCCAGAGAACTAACTGCCCAGGGAGATAGCTAAAGTGGACAAAGAGCCAGCTAGGGGCCAGGGGCAGAAGCCTGGGTAACCCTAACCCTCATTCTGAGGACAAGTCATGATATCCTTTACCAGGAGGGACCTACAAGCCAGCAGAGAAAAGGGCAGCCTGGGACCAGGTGATAAGGTGAGACCAGAGAGCATTGGGTCAGAAACTCTCCTAGCCCAGGGAGATGCCAAATTTCCTCTCTGGAGGACTTGGTGGGTTAGCTTCTCTTTTCTCAGCTCTCCCCTCTCTCTGCTTGGCCCAAAGGGCAGAGCTAGGAGGGAGGCGGTGTCCAGAGGAAGATTTATGGGAAAAGCAAATTTCCTACCAGTGAGAGCTGTCCCAACGTGGAATGGACACCCCCAGGAGGTAGAGGCTTGTAAGGCACTTCCCAGCAGGGTGGGGGATTCCTGAGGCCAAAGGACAACCCAGGGGCTGGAGGAGCAGCCCAGAGGATTCACTACCCTCAGGCTAATGAAAACTGGTGCTCTGTGGGGGTGATGCTCAGCAAGCCAACCAGTGGCAGCTGCTGATGCCTGTCCCTCAATACCTTGAGGAGGGGGCTCCTTGCATTGGGTCCAGCATTGTGGCCAGCAGCCCTTGAGCTACATCTTTCTCACAGAACCTCAGAGCCAGAAGAGAGGGCCCCTGGTCCAGTGTGGATCTTATCGAGACTTCCCCTCTCCCAACAGCCCTGACAAGGCATCATCCAGCCTCTGCTTGAAGTCCTCCAGTGACAGGGAGCTCACTACCTATAATGGGTCTCATCCATCATTCAGAAGGATTTCCTGATGTCAAGCCTAAACTGGACTCTCTGCACCCTCCCCCCCCCCCCCCCCCCCCGCCCCCTTGTCCTGCCCTCTGGGCCCAAGCAGGACCAGGCTAAGCTCTCCTACACACCGAAGGCCTTCCATCACTTGCACATAGGCAACTGCTGTCTATCCCCATCCCTGTCTTCTCTTCCCCAAGTGAAACATCTTCTGCTCCTCCTCTTTGCCCTTCTCTGTATCAGTGACCTTGCACTGAACCAGTGAGGTCTGAGCTGGGCAGAGGACAGATTCTCATCTCTATTTCTGGAAGCTCTAAAGTATAGGACTGAATTAGCATTTGGGGGCTACCATGTTGATGACTCATGTCAAGCTTGCAGTCCACTGGTCCCCTGATCTTTTCCAGACAAACTGCTGTCCAGCCAGGCCTCCCCCACCCCTCCTGGTTTGTTTTGTGAAGTTCACTTTTTTAATCCTAGACCTCCCCCTGCCCTCCAGGGACCCCCCAGCATTCATGTCACTCCTATGTGTGCAGAAGTTCCTGTCTCCCCAGCAAACCTCCCAGATACCAGGGTTGGATTAGGCCCCCAGCAAACCACTCAGACACACCTGCCTGGGCCCTGGACAGAAGCCAGAAAGCACACCCTAAGACCCCTCCCCACTAGAAACCCAAGGAGCTTCCTCCAGAGATTCAGGTGGGGTTATGTGTGAGCACACATTTCACCTCCCAGTATCAACCTTCCATTTCTAGTGCCAAACACAAGCCAAAGTGGTGACAGAACTTTTCCCTAGACCTCCACCCTCTCCCTCAGGTTACCTCATACACAGCTGTCATCAGCACAAGGGAGGGACCCTTTCCTACCTAATTCCTAGTTATGTGTGGGCTCTGTCCCCCGCCCCAACTGTCCAAAGGCTAGACAGATGTTGAAACCTTGGTGACAAGAGACATTCCCTCCCCTCCCCCCTTGGAAGGCAATAGTCGATCTTTGCTCTGAGTCCCATGGAGAGGCCAGCTCTGAGCACAGGGCTAGGAAGGTCAAGAAGAAGATGTGGAAGGAAACAGGGTATCAGCTATCTTGGGCAGAAAGCCCAGGACACAAGGGAGAAAGACGGGGGAAGGGGTATAGGGAAAGCAAGAAAATGAATGAGGAAGAGGGAAGGAAGGAGGGAGAGAAGGATAGAGTGAGAAAGGGAGAAAAGAGAGAATAGGGAGGTAGAGGGGAGGAAGAGAGAGGGGGGAAAAGGGGGAAAGAAGAAAAGATGAAGGAGAGAGACAGGAGGAATAGATAATAGAGAGAAGGAGAAAGAGATTGGAGAGAGAAAACCAGGAAAGGAAGGAGAGATGGTAGGAAAACAGGTAAGGAGAGTGGGAAAGTAGGAAAAGCAGGGAGCTAGGAGAAAGAATGAAGGAAGAAACAAAGAAATGGGAGAAAGAAAAACAGGAAAGGAGGACCAGATGACAGGGAGAAGAAAGAGATAAGGAAGGAGGAAGTTCTAGAGAGGAAAAAGGGAGAAGGAAGGGAGAGACAGGGAGTGTGAGACGGAAAGGGAAGGAGGAAGAGAGGAGAGGTAGGAAGACAGGGAGTGTGAGAGGGAAAGGGAAGGAGGGAGAGAGGAGAGGTAGGAAGACAGGGAGTGTGAGAGGGAAAGGGAAGGAGGGAGAGAGGAGAGGTAGGAAGGCAGGGAGTGTGAGAGGGAAAGGGAAGGAGGAAGAGAGGAAAGATAGGAAGACCCAAGGGAAGGAGATCCACGGCACAGAAAAAGCGAAAATGCAGATAGGAGGAGAAAGAAAGAAAACATAGAAAGAGGGGCAGATGGAGAGGAAGAGGAGACCGAAGAAAGAGTGGAGTGGACGGCTGGTGGGTTTCGGAGCAGAGTGCAGGGCACGTGTTCCTGCAGCCCTGGCCTCTGGCCACAAGCTGTGGCCGGGACATTCCGGGGGCTGGGCTACTCACCTGGCCACAGCGCGCTCAGCCCGCGGGCTGTGCGCCTTGTCCAGTCCCAGGCGCGTGAGGATGGCGCCGAGCGCCAGCAGAGCCACGGCCCCGCACACGCTGTAGACGGCTACGTGGGCACGGTCGCGAGTCGGGCTGGGAGCCCCGGGGCTGCCACCGCCGCCCGTGCCGCCGTCCACGGAGCCTCCGGACGAGCGCGGAGAGCCGGTCTGCAGCCAACTGGGCGTGTCGTAGTTGGAGCAGCGGCTCTGGTCCAGGCGGCGAGGGGCGTCCCGGCAGCAGAAGCGGTAGCCACACGTCCCGCAGCAGTAGTGGTACGGCCCCGTGCTGCAGTTGAACGGTGGGTCCCACTGACCCATCACGTCGTAATAGCCCAGGCACCGGTCTCCGCGCGCTCCTGGGGGCTCGCTGGGGGCCTCCAGCGCCTGTTCGGGCTTGGGGCTGGGACTGCCGCCTGCACCAGGCTTGGTCTCGCCTTTGTCCTGAGCCCCCGCCTCGAGAGGCGCCCGGCCCCGCGTCCCGCCGGACGCCAGCAGCAGCAGCAGCAACAGCCCGGGCAGCGGGCGCCAAGGCGCTGCTCTAGCCATGGGTATCCCTCTGCCTCCCGGCCTCCTCCGGGAGGCGATCCCGGTCCCACTAAGAGTCCCCCGGCATGGCGCAGCCACCGCGCCCCTGTCCGGAGCACAGGGAGGTCGCCAGGACCGGGCCGGCTAGCTCACTCGGCTCTCCTTCACCCCCCGGCTTCTCTTCCACCACTCCAGTGTTTCTTCGGTCCCTCAGTTCTGCTGTCCTGCTCCACCTTTCCTCACCTTTCTCCTTCCTCTCCCCTCTTCGCTCCTTTCCCTCTTCTCTGTCTCTTCTCTCCCTCTTTCGCTTTCTTTGGATTCCCCAAGTCTTCTCTCCTTTCCCCCTTTCTTTTTCTCCTCTCCAATCTCGCCTGTCTCCCTGGATCTTCTCTCCCTACTCTTCTTTTCTCCCGTCCTCTTTCCACTTTCCAGTTCTTTCTCTCTCTCTCTCTCTCTCTCTCTCTCTCTCTCTCTCTCTCTCTCTCTCTCTCTTTCTCTCCCTCCCTCCCCTTCCCCAGTTGATGACCTCTTCTAGTAGGGGCCACGGTCAGGAGAGAGGCTTGGCCGGGCCTGGCGTCCCGAAGAGCCCCTTAGGCGGCCCCCCATGCTGAAAGCCTCTCACTTCTCGCTCTGTCTCTCGGCTCGCCTTCCTTCCTCGCTGGCGCTGGCGGAGACACTGAGTGCTTCACACCCGGGAGAGAGGAGAGGGAAGGGGGGGGGGGCGGAGGAGGAGAAGGAGGAGACAGGCGAACTGAGTAAGGGCAAACGGCTCCCTCACCCCCTCCCGGGGAAAGGAGGGGAGGGATGGGTGGAAGTTACCGGGATGCAGACACCAGTTCAATACTAGCAAGGTCTTCTAAGGATCGGAGCTGTCCAGCAACACTTCGGGGCAGCCAAGGAGGGAATGATCAACTGGGAGGTTGGCTTGAGGGGAGGTAAGGGGTGTGTGTGTGTGTGTGTGTGTGTGTGTGTGTGTGTGTGTGTCCGTCCAACAGAAGCTGGCGGACGACTCTTCACCGGTGCTCACATTCTAGGCTCTTCTCCTTCCCATTCTCACTCTACCTTCTCCATGCTCAAGCTGTCTCCCCCTCGTGTTTGAAATAACCTCCCCACCCAAGCCCATTCTTTTCTGTTGAAGTTCCTGTCTCCCTTTCCAAGGCTCAGAGAATGGGAAAGACAGGGAAGGGTTCTCTGAGACCCTGGTGACCCTGGGAGTTGGTGTCCCTCCTACCGTCCTAAGTCCCTCCCATCTCTCTCCTGGGGTGTAGGTGCCCAGGGAAGGCTCACATGGTCCCCAAAGAACCCACTCCTGAACCCTCTCTCTGTCATGGTTGCTGTCAGTGGGCTAGCCTTGGGCCGGGGAGATCTGCTTTTCAATACAGACTCTCACCCTTGCCTTATCAGATGTGCAATCTTAGACATCATTTCTCCCTCTGATTTCCAGGTTCTTTTCCTATTATGTGGCAACTACTGACTGGAAAAGGTGGTTGTGAGGAATGGATTTCAAAAATTGCAAGACCCTGCTCAGTTTCCCCAACCCTAATCCTTGGCTCTCAGACAGCATCTCACAGGTGAACTTGGAACAGTGACTTCCCCTCACTAAGCCTCAGCCTTCCTATAAAACAAAAAGATTGGACTGGACAATGTCTAAGCTCCCTCCCTGCTCTGACATCCCCTGTTCTCAGCTCCCTCCCAGCTCTGACATTACTTGTTCTAAGTCCCCTCCCAGCTTTTTATTCCCTGTTCTAAGTTCCCTCCCAGCTCTAACATTCCCTGTTCTAAAGTCTTTCTGAGTTTTTGTTTTCTTTGTTTTAAGATCCTTCCCAATTGGAAATAAAGGGATGCCCATCAATTGGGGAATGGCTGAACAAGCTGTGGTATATGAAGGTAATGGAATACTATTGTGCCATAAGAAATGGGGATGATACGGACTTCATAACAACCTGGAGACACCTACACGACATAATGCTGAGTGAGCGGAGCAGAGCTAGGAGAACATTGTGCACAACCACAGATATATGGATTCCGTGAGGACCAACCCTGACAGACTTCACTCTTCTCAGCAACACAAGGTGCAAAGACAACTCCAAAGGACTCATGATGGAGAATGCTATCTACATCCAGAGAAAGAACTATGAAGTATGAATGCAGATTGAGGCACACTTCATGCTCGCCTTTTTCTCTTCTCTTTTGTTTTTGTTTTTGGGTTGGTTTTTTTTTTGGTTCTGTTTCTTCTTTCTCATGACTCATTCCATTGGTCATAATTCTTCTCCACAACTTGACTAGTGTATAAATTAATTCAATGTGAAGTTATTCATGGTAGTTATATGAGATTCCATGCCATCTTGGAGAGGGAGGGGGGAGGGAGGGGAGAAAATCTGGAACTCAAAATTACGTAGAACTGTCTGTTGTAAACTAAAAATAAAAATAAATATTAAAAAAAGATCCTTCCCAGTGCTTACATTTTCAATTGTAAAGTGCCTAACATCCTGAGCTCTAAGACCCCTTCTAGCTGACATTCTGTGCAAGCTCCACTTGAGAGCCAAGCGCCCCTCTTGGAAGGCTGGGTTGCCTAACCCAGTTGCCTAACCCAGTCTAAGCTGGGTTGCCTTTCCAGAATCATGTGAGCTGAAGAAGCCTTGCACTTTTGAAGGGTTTTCCAGAAGGCAAAATAAACAGAGGGAGGGGAAAGATTTTGCCAGGCACTGCCCATAGTGACCACCCAGATGTCAGCACAGTACACACAGATCAGAGGAGGCACAGGAACAGTCAGTGACCAGTGCCCAGGGAAGGGAGGTTTGCCAAGGCTAACCCTTGCTCTGTACACTTGACTGAGTGTCACCATCTGGCTCACCCAGGGTGGCTTCTCCAGCCAGGGCTGACCTGCCAACAAACAGAAACTTTCTACCTCAGGTTGGTGAGGACCCTTAGATTGGCTAAGAGAAAAATAGTCTGCTCAATGAAATGGGCACCCACTCCCCCCCAACATGCCCCCTCCCAACACCCACTGCCCAGGAGAACAATCCCTAGGGAAATACTGTAGCTCCAATAGCTGTGGTAGCTGTCCCTTGCCACCCAGGAGTCCTCTGGCGGGATGAGGGGATGGGCAGAGGATTATGCCCATATAGAAGGAGCCATGAGAGGAGAAGGCTGTCCCTGTGGCACAGCTATGGGATCTCAGTCCTCACCTCCCCCCCCCCCCAGGGCTTTGAAAAATGTCCACCGATGGGGAAATCATGCACTGTGGGACTTCTTTATCCATCAAACAGTCATAATAAATGCATCTGTACTTAATGGGCCAAGGTCATGTGTGCTCATATATGTGTGTATGTGTGTTTGTATGCATGAGCTTTCAGTGCTGAACCTGGGGCCAGGCCAAACTGAAAACGGCACCTCATCCACTTCTCACCTGCTCAAGCCTTTCTGAGGACACACCCAAACTTGTCCAGCCCTAGGGGCATGCCTTGGAAGGAGGTATTGATCACAGGATCCAGGACTGGAAAGAACCTTTGAGACCATCTAGTTGATTTCACAGATGAGGAAACAGGCCCAGAAAGAGTAAGGGACTTACCTACCATCACACAGGTCATAAGAAGCAGAGCTAGGATTCAAATCCAGGACCTCTGGGCAGCCTCAGCCCTTCCCTCTCTCCCTAGGTAACAACCATGAGAGGAGAAGGTTCCAGAGCTTCCGATCCATAACTACCCAGATGCATTCAGGATTATATGTGTATATTTCTGACCCCAATCATCCCTATCTCTATTTTTCTACCTTTAGTATTTTTTCCCCAGTTACATGTAAAAATATTTTTTAGTATTCATTTTTAAAACTTTGAGTTCTGAATTCTCAGCCTTCCTCCCTCCTCAGCCCCCCTCATTGAGAAGGCAAGCAACTTGATATGGGTTATACGTGTGTAGTATATCCATATTAGCCATCTTGTGAAAGAAAACATAGACAGAAAAACCCTCAAGAAAATGTTTTTAAAAAGTCTGCTTCAATGTGTATTCAGACACCATCAGTTCTTTCTCTGCATCCCTATCTCTTAACCCCCTGAATCTGCTCTTCCCAGCGCAGTCTCACATAAATCCTTCCATTCTCCTCCTTCCCTCAAATTTAATCCTTCCTATTGCACCCTACTTACCTCTTGAGCCTGTAGCAGAGAGCAGTCTCAGTTGTTCAGAGCCATATCTCTGTGACTCAATCAGAGTGACCCCAGAGACCTTGGTCCCAAGAAAAAGAGTGATCTTTCAGGCCAATACTTGGCCTGCCATGGGGGTGAAAGAACTAGTCTTGGATTCTAGCTGTGCCTCTGCTATTAATGTGTGAGTTGGGGCAAGCTACTCCCCATCTTTGGGTCTCAGTTTTCCCCTTTGTAAAGTGAGGAGTTTGGACTCTAGGGTGCCTTCTAGCTACCACATTCTCTGACCCAGAAATGTGTATTTGATCTTAAAGGTAATAAGGAGCCACAGAGGCCTCTGCAGCAGGAAAATGACAGGGTTAGACTTAAGACAATTTCTCTGGCACCTGTCAGAGATGACTTGGAGTGGGGTACAACTTGAGGCAGGGGACCCGGTATGAGGCTATTACAGTAACATAGGCTGGAGGTGATGACTTCCATGAGGATGGTGGCTATGTGAGTGGAGAGAACAGGGACAGATGGGAGACGGGAATATGGAATAAACAAGATGAGGCAATCGACTAAGGGAGCGTGAGAATTCAAAAATAACTTGGGGTTTGTGAGGCTGGGGACTAGGTGAATGGTGGCACCCTTGATGGAAAAAGTTAGGAAGGATTGAGAGGAAAGGGAATGAATTGTTTGGGATGCATGGAATTGGCAATACCTACGGGATGAGTAGTTTAGGGACTTCTAATAGGCAGCTGGTGCTGTGTGCCTGCATAGCAGGAAAGAGGCAAGGGCTAGATTCCTAGATCTGGGAGTCATTGGCATAAAGACAATAAGGGAGCCTTTGGTCTCTAGTGGAAATACAAATTCCATTAGCTTTTAAAGCCCTTGCAATCTGGCTCCAGCCTGCCTTTTCAGGCTGATTACACGACATTCCACCTTGTAGCTGGATGCCTTCCCCGGCTTGTTCCCCATGGCCGAAACACACTGCCTTTTCACCTCCACCATGTACAATCTCTTCCTTTCTTCAAGGCTCTGCTCAAGGGTCATGTCCTACATGAAACCCTTCCTGTTCCCCCAGTTACTAGTGTCCTTCACCCCTAAATGACTTTGCATCCACGTCTGTGTGTTCATGTTGTTTCCTTCCAATAGGATGGAAGCTTCTTGAGGGCAGGGATCATTTCATTTGTCTTTACATTTCCAGTGCCTGGCACATTGGAGGGATTTAATTAATGATTGCTGAAGGAATACTGTCCCTCCCAGCTCTGTTTTTCCCCATCTGGTCTTTTCCATCTCTGTAATTTTAAGAGATAAGGACATAGGCGTCGGCCAAGTCAGCTGTGACTGAGAAATGTGCCCTGACCTCAAATGGATTGGGGAGCTGAAACCCAAATTTTCTTCCTTTTCTGCTGGTTCAACAGATGAGGATTCATCTAGCAAGGGTGTTCCCTTCACTGAGACAGGTTCCAGCCCTTCTCTGTCTGAGCAGATGGTCTTTACATGGCTGAGAAAAATCCATTGTCTTTTGGGTGCCCCATCAGAACAAGCATCTTCAACCACAGATGGCAGGTAGTGAGGCCATCACTGGGCTATGCATCTGGAGACATCCAACCCCATACTCTCAAAAGAACCCTGTACCAAGGATGGGGGGGGAACCTGGGTTCAAGCCACCAGTCTGTGACTTACTGTGTGACACCTCTCTGGGCTCAGTGTCATCCTCTCCAAAATGAAGGGCTTGTACAGGCTCATTTCTAAGGTCCCTTCCAGCTCTGACATCCCTTGGTCTATTCTAAGGCCCCAAATGATATGGAAATCTATGTAAATTGGCCTATTTCCTGCTGAACTTTGGGAAAGGGGAATGGGGGAGGGCATTGAAGGAAGAGAGATTTCAAAGTGGAGTTAAGCCTTGCTAAGCCTCTGAAGCCACTAAGGCTGGTCTGCTGTCCTCCCTTTCTCTCCCCTTGCCCAATCCCCATCCTGACAAGGAGTCTGAATTCACCTCCCCATCAGAGAGAAGAGCAAGGAGCCCCAAGCCCCTGAAAACAGGGCTCAGATTTGCTCCTGACTGATCCCTACACTTGGAAACTTCTGTCTAATAAGGCCTTCTAACCCCATTGAGAATGCTGGTTAAAAGAGGAGCCAGGGGGACCCTGCTAAATATATTGCTTTTTAAAGAAATTGTTTTCATGATGCCTTTATTTCCAGTGTCTACCACAGTGCCTGGCACATAGTAGGTGCTTAATAGATGCTTGCTGATTGATTAACTCATCTCCCTCCTTTGCATTCACTTCCAGCCTCTTATTCCAAGATATTACCCATTGATGAGAACTGGTCACCTTTACCCCAGAGAAGAGAAGCCCAGGGCACTCCCCCTCTGGACCTCAGTTCCCCCTCTAGAACATGAGGGCGTTGGCCTAAGGAACTCTGAGGTCCCTTTCCAGCTTGGATCTCTGCTCCTGTGTATGACCTAGTGGGGCTATGGTTGCTGTCTGCAAGGGTTGTCGTATCATCTTGATGTCTTTGTGTATGTGGCAGAGAGATCAGTGCTGGCCCCAGAGAGCGGACCTGGCAGTGCTCGGTGGATGTTCCAAGGAGGCACAGCTTTGGAGAGACTGAAGAGGCCAAAGAGGAGTGTTTGACAGATTTCAAAATTACTGTTGCCCTTTGAGTAAACAGTGCCCATGGGAATGCACACACAGCAATGTCATGAAGTTCATTTATTAAGCACCACTGTGTACACACAGGGGTTTCCTTGTCTAAGATACTGGAGTGGCTCACCATTTCCTTCTCCAGCTCATTTTATAGACAAGGAACCGAGGTCAACAGGGTCCCCTCTGAGTAAACAGTACCCACGGGAATGCACACACAGCAATGGAATGAAGTGCATTTATTAAGCACCACTGTGTACACACAGGGCTTTTCCTGTCTAAGATACTCATTTTATAGATAAGGAACTGAGGTCCACAGGGTTAAGTGACTTCCAAGGGCACACAGCTGGTAAGTGTCTGCGGCTGGATTTGAACTCAGGTCTTCCTGAATCCAGGCCTGGTCCTCTACCCACTGTACCACCTGGCTGCCCAGTAAGGATGATACCAATGAGAATAAGGGCATTGGAGACATCAAAGAGAAAAGGAGAGTTGCTTTTCTTTGTCAAAGGGAGGGTTCAGTGGAGTTTGGGGTGGGAGGGAGAGGCTATCCAGGAATGACATTAATGTAACAACAAAAGTCACTGATAAAACTTCTTAGCAAAAAATAAGGCTTCTCTTAAGGGACCTCCAGTGCCCTTCCGCCACCCTTTCATTGGTCAGACTCCTAAAGACTCAGGGTGAGAAAGAAGGATTTTCAGAGGCCAAATGGGGCCATTGGAGGTGGGGAGACCCTGAGGCTAAGGCTAGAGGCCATCAGGGATGTGCCTATAACGGAAGGTCGTGGGCAAGAAGCAACAAGCCAATGAGGTTTATGAGCCAGTAGAGAAGACAAGACTGGGAGCAGAGAAGATAAGAGAGGACCACCAGCACAGGCAGCTGTCTAAGGGGATGGAGAATCTTCTCTGGGAGACTTGGCAGGTACAGCTCCTCTTCTCCTGAGCTCTCCCCCAGAGGGCAGAAGTAGGAACAATGGTGCGTGTGTGTGTGTGTGTGTGTGTGTGTGTGTGTGTGTGTGTTTAAGGGGAAGATAAAGAGAACCTTTCTTCCCACAGGAGCTGTTCTAAAAGGGGGAATGGGCTGCTGTGGCTGGTGCTGGGTTTCCCATCACTGGAGGCTTCAGACAAAGGTGGCTGAGCCCTCCTCAAGCATGGGGATTCCTCTTCAGGTAGAGGGTGGGCTGGATGCCCACGGAGCCCCCTTGAGACGGAGGTTCTGTGCCCTGCCCTCCTCCGGACAAAGCCCATGTCTCAGACTTCCTCTGTCTAAGGTACTTCCCAGCAGGGTGGGGGATTGCTGAGGCCAGAGGATGACCCTGGGAGGCTCATCAGCGGCTAGAGGGGCTGGGGCTCAGCCCAGAGGCTTCACTGCCCTCAGGCTGATGAGAACTGGGTGATGCTCAGAAAGCCAAGCAGTGGCAGCTTCTGAGATCTAGGGATGCCCGGCCCTTGGTGCCCAGGAGAGGGGGCTCCCTGCATTGCAGCCAGCAGCCCTTGAGATACATCTTCCTCACAGAACCTCAGAGATAGAAGGGAGGCCCCCTGATCCAGTCTGGATCTGACAGAGACTACCAACAGCCCTGACAAAGCATCATCCAGCCTCTGCTTGAAGCCCTCCAGTGACAGGGAGCTCACTACCTGAAACAGGTCTCATCATTCAGAAGAATTTCCTGATGTCAAGCCCAAGCTGGCCTCTTTGCGCCCTCCCCCCACCTTGTCCTGCCCTCTGGGCCCGAGCAGGACCAGGCTAAGCCCTCCTACATACCGAAGCCCTTCCATCGTAAGATGCTTTGCAAACTTTATGATTGTACGTTACACAAATATAACAATTTATTACGATAATATAGAATTATATAGAACTTATAATCACACAAATATATGAATACACCCTACGTAAGGACATTAAATATATATTCACATATTAATCATGTATCAGAATATTCTGAGTACATAATGTAGTCCGATACTCCACATAATCAAATTCTGTATGCATTTATATTATGAAATATTGTATCTAGAGTCTATGTAAACATAGTATCAGATGTGTAATTACACCGTAACGTTATCTCGCTATCTGTTATTATTGTTAATACGTCTTGGGGCCCAGGTCTGAGCCCAGCCCTCCAGATTCGTCTGATGAGGTCGGAGCACACAATGACTGTCTCACTCCCATGATCTTTGCCGCTGCCTCTCTCTGCCTGAATCCTGGGATGGCATCAGCTCTCCTGCCTTGAATAGCGCATGTCTCGGACTTGCCGTCCGCTTGAACCCTCAGATCCTTTTTGGGGGCTGCTACCTAGCCATGCCTCCCCCATTCTACGGTTGTGGATTTGACTTTTTTATGCGAGTGGGGAGATGGCTGAGGCCTGACCTGGGCTGCTCCTTCTACATGGAGCCGCCTTTTCTGATTCTCCCTGATTGCTGGCACTCTCCCTCTCTCCCAGACTGCCTGATAAAACCACTTTTTATGGGTTGGGATTTATTTGCTTTCTCTTCCTGCTGTACGTATTTCTATGGATACTTGCTTGTGTCTCTCTGTTAGACGGTAGAAATGTTTCATTCTTTGTACTTGTGCAAAGGTACAGTGCCTGGTGCACAGTAGGTGCTTAATAAGTGCTTTTTGGTCCATTGCTAGGGTTTCCTCCCTTCCTTTGTCCTGGGGCCAAACCATTCCCCTGGGGCTAAGTGGTTTTCGGGAGACCTTGGAGGATGATGCTTTGTTATAAATCGTGCAGATCGTTCAGCTACCTCCCCATCCCAAGCCTGGGGTCCCCCAGCCCCTGGGGAGTCACACACTCCCTCTGCGTTTGTCTCTCTCCAGACCTGCATGCTTTTGAGTTTGTCTGCAGGCTCTGGGCGCCTCTCCCTGAGCCGGCCTCTCTGGGGTGGGGGAGGGGCTTTGACAGGTTGGGTGGCAGCCTGGGCTCCAGGGGAGGGGCCAGAGGAGGAGGAAGGCTCGGGCCTGAGGAGTGGAGGGTGGTGGCCGCCTCTCTCTCTCGAGGGCACAAGCAGCGTCCCATCAGCTTTGCTTCTCTGTCACTGGCAGAGACTAATGAAGCCTGACACAGCCTTCCCCTGCCCTCCCGCCACAGATCCCCCGTGTTTGCTCTGGCTCCCCCGGGGCTCCTGAGCCTGAGATGGGCGAGGGGCCCAAGGACAAGGCCTGTCCTTTGTTCCTCCCACAGCATCACAGAATCTCAATGCTTCTAAGGACCTCAGAGGCCACAAGCTGCCTGTCTTTGAGTAGGAATCCTTCCTACCTTTTATGTGCCTCAAGGACTCAACTAACCTTTGCTTGAAGTCTTACAGTGATAGGGAACTCACTACCTCCAAGGCAGCCCATCCCACTTGTGGGCAGCTGTAGTCGTTAGGAAATTCTTCTTGGCACCACACTGAAACTGGTCTCTGTCCCTCTGTTCTCTGTCCCTCTTAGATCCTTTTTGCCATCCTGACCCTCTGGCCCTCTAGAATCCCTTCCCTCTCCCTCACCACCCCAAAAGACACAAAATGGTGCTCTGGAAAGCAATTTGGATCTTAATTCACAGGACCTCATAGGACCTCTGGCTCACAGGACCTGAGTTCAAATCCTGCTACTGACCACCCCACTTTCCCCTCCCCACCAAAAACAAACAAAAACCCCCAACAACTACTTTGCATATGTCATTTGTCATATCTATCTATCCATCCATCCATCATCTATCCATCCATCCATCTATTCATCCATCCATCCATCCATCCATCCATGCATCCATCCATCTATCCATCCTTACTTCCATCCATCCATTCATCCATCCATCCATCCATGTATCCATCTGTGAATCTATCCATCCATCCATCCATCCATCCATGTATTCATCTGTGTATCCATCCATCTATCCATCCATCCATTCATCCATTCATCTATCTATCCATCCATCCATCCATCCATCCATCCATCCCCCATCTATCCATCCATCCAACCATCCGTGCATACATCCATCTATCCATCCTTCCTTCAATCCATCCATCCATCCATCCATCTATCAATCATCTGTACATTGTATCCTAGAGAGTAACAACTGTTTCTCATTTGTCTTTGTGTCCCCAGCACAGTGCCTGGCACACAGTAAGTGCTTAACATATGCTTATTTAATTGGAAAGAACAGTGGCTCTGGACTCAGATGCCTGGAGTTAAGCTGGCCCCACTGCCACTTACTCCTTGCCTTAACATCCCTGCTTTTTGTAAAATGAAGGGGCTTCTGGGGTCCCTCCCATCTCTGAATCTATGATCCTATGAGCCCCTCTGTGTCTCTGTCTCCTCCTTGGTAAAATGAGGAGGTGAACAAAAGGATCTCTGAGGGCCCTTTCTGCTCTGGCTCTAGAACCCTAGGATGGAACAAGAGTTCCAGCTTGCCCTGCCTCCCGAACTGACAGGACTATTCCCTCCTCTTAGTTTGACCCATCCAGGAAGTATTAGAGCAGGATTTAACCCAGCTCTCTCAAGGCTTCCAGTCCAGGGCTCTTGGGACTCCTCCAGGCTGGTCACTGAGGAGGGGCCAGCTCTGTTGTATAGGACCTGAACTAGGCACCAGGAAGCTGAGGCCCAGACAAGAACTCTGCCCAGGTCACATGAGGTAGTTAGTGGCAGAACCTTGAAGTCCTATAAGCTCACAGACTCCTAGTCTCTCTCTCTTTGTCTCTGTCTCTGTCTCTGTCTCTCTCTGTCTCTCTGTCTCTCTCTCTCTCTCTCACACACGCGCGCGCGCACACACACACACACACACACACACACACACACACACACCCCTCATTTTCCTACCTTCCCATAAGCCCAATCCCTCCTCGAGTCCTCCTGAGACAATCCAGAGATCAGCCATCGAAGCTGACTCTGCTGCCCCCTGGGTGAGCTTGGATGAGTCTTGTTACTTCAGTGACATTAGCTCAGTTTCTTTAACTGTAAAATAGAGATAATGGTATGATGCAGTCTCAGATTGCTGGCTTTAGAGTCAAAAGTCCTGGGTTCAAATCCTGACTGTATCACTCACTGCTTGTGTGACTGGGACCAGTCACTGGACTAGGAAAGGAGAGCATCGGGTTAGATGGTCTCTAAGAGCCCTTAGAAGGCTGTTTGAGGTCCCCCTGCTCACCTCTCTAGGCCCCTCCCCCCAGGCCCTAGCCCCATGTTCCCCCCAGGAGAGAGTTAGATGCCAAGTTGAATCCTGGCCCCTCCCTTCTGCTCCCTCCT